>NC_047671.1:67354652-67507152 GCF_011762505.2 Arvicanthis niloticus | reverse complement strand
AAGATATACACAGAATGTTAGCAATAGCATGCAATTGCAATAAATTACCCAAGACAAAGACTAGTTTACAATAATGTATTGATTATCTCATGAGAATTTTTAATTACTGCTTTGAAAATATTTCACAATGGATTTTTGATTATATTCACCACCCTCCCTCATCTTATTCCAGATTACCTCCATCTCGTGTTCACCCAAATAAATGGTGTTCTCTCTGTCTCTCTGTCTGTCTCTGTCTGTCTCTGTCTGTCTCTGTCTGTCTCTGTCTGTCTCTGTCTGTCTGTCTATCTATCGATCTAGCTAGCTATCAACCTATCTATCTATCTCTTGTCTCCAGTTATCAGACACTACTTTTGCTGTGCAAACACCTATGGACGTGTGGCTTTATACTAGAGTTTGGTCAACAAGTCAGATTACATGTCTTTAAGAAAACTTTCCTCTTCCTCTTTCAGCATCAGCTATTAGTCATAGACTACTCTTACTTTCTTCCCTCCTCCATACTTGTGTTTGTCTAATTGTAGTTTACCTAGGACTTGCGCATGCTGTCACAGCCACTTAGAATTTATTCATGGAATTGTCTTCACTCTGTTTATAAAACACTACTCATAGTCATTTACTACCTCTCTTACAATATTTACACCCCCAAATCATTAGTGATCTCTGACTATGAGAAAGAGAGGCTATAATATTAATGGCCCATTAAGGGCTGAGCATATCACAGTATCTTATTGTCTACACCTTTACCAGTCACGTGTACATTTGCACAACTGTGTGATTCTATGCTACATGTCATTTGGTATCTGAAAGCTGAACTCACACTTTTTTTGTAAAAAAAAAAAATGATCCTATTTCAGGAACAATCTCTGTAGCCCATCATGAAGTGTTTTAATGAGTTTTTCTAAAACATATTGGTGTCTCTGCTCTCTCTATAGTATAATTGGTCTCCTTGAACATATGCCTGATCAAAACCTTCAGCTCTTGCTTCATCTCCAGAGCATATATGACTAATGAGTGGGCTTTCCAATCACTCTATGAGCAAAGACAATAAAGTATAGGTATTGAAAATTGAGGCTATTGAAAATTGAGGCTATTTGTAAGTCAGAAGAGGAAGTCTGCCTTAAACAAAGACATAGGTTATTATCTTAGAAGTCCTTTTA
This sequence comes from Arvicanthis niloticus, assembly GCF_011762505.2. NCBI lineage: Eukaryota > Metazoa > Chordata > Mammalia > Rodentia > Muridae > Arvicanthis > Arvicanthis niloticus. The sequence continues at coordinate 67,505,995 of NC_047671.1, read as the reverse complement.
TCATTAAGAATTGTTTCAACTATCTTGGGTTTTTTTGTTTTCCCATATGAAATTATGTGTTGCTCTTGACATGTCCTTGAAAAAGAATATAGAGCTAAATAGAGAATTCATAACAGAGAAATCTCAAATAGCCAAGAAGCTCTTAAAGAAATGCTTAAAGTTCTTAATTACCAGGGAAAATCAAAGCAAAATGACCCTGAGATTCCACCTTACACCAATCAGAATGTCTAAGATAAAAAGCTCATGTGACAGGACATGCTGGCAAGGACATGTAGAAAGTGGAACACTCCTCCATTGCTGGTGGGATTGAAAAATAGTACAACCACTCTGGAAATCAATCTGGAAGTTCCTCAGATAATTGGAAATAGATCTACCTACAGACACAGCTGTGCCACTTCTGAGCATATATCCAAAAGATAATCTACCATATCACAAGGATATGTGCTCCACTATGTTCATATCATCCTTATTTATGAGAGCCAGAAGTTGAACAACCCAATGTCCCTCAATTGAAGAATGAATACAGATGTGGTTCATTTACACAATTGTATACTACACATCTATTAAAAATGAAAGTTATCTTGAATTTTGCAGGCAAATAGATGGACCTAGAAAATATCATCCTGAATGAGGTAACCGAGACCTCAAGGGACATACATGGTATGTACTCACTGAGAAGTGGATATTATCTAAAATGTTTTCAATACACATGATACACAGACCATCAGGAAGCAAGGAATACCTCTTAGAATCTGGAACAAAATAATCATGGGAAGCAGAGGGAGGAAGGAACCTGAGTGAGAGAGAGGAGGGGGGGTGAAAAAGGGGTGGTAGGATTATGTATGTAGGGAGACAAGAGAGAAGCCTGAATGCCAGTAAAAGAAGTAGAAATACATAGCAGTTTGGGGTTGGATGCATACGGAGCCTCTAGCAAGTCCCAGACACCAGGAATGGGAGAGGATCTCAGGACCCAATTGAGATGAACTTACATGAAATTCCCAACAGAAGGGAGATGGAATCTTAAGAGACAACTTTCAGGAGGTAGACGTGCTACGTATGTAGGAGAGGACTGCCTTGTCTGGCCCAAGTGGGAAAGGATGCACTTAATCCTATAGAAACTTGATGTCCTTCAGAAGTAGGATGCTAGTGGGGTGAGGTGTGAATGCTTGGGTCGGAGATAGAGCACCCTATTAGAAGTAAAAGTAAGGGATGTTGGGGTGAAGAACTCATGGAGGAGGGACCAGGACAGGTAGCAACATTTGAAATGCAAATAAATAATATATAATAAAGTAAAAAAGAATTATGTGATAAAAAGAATGACAAAATTAAGTCATTGTAATTTTAATTTTTAGCAGTATTTCAGTAGTAAAGACATTAATGATTCCAATGTATTTAATTACTTATAGTTTAAAAATTTAGCCACTATTGCTACTAGATAATAAGGGTAAAATATGAACTACAGTATATATTTTATATTCATGAATTATATAAATATCTGTGTTTAGAGTAGATACCACTGTGTTATTTCTTCATAAATGAATGGTTAGCTCTATCACTCTCAAGCAAATGAGAAATCTAACTTATGAAAGATTGTTTGTAATTTAATAATGTGTGAATTATATCAACTCAAAAATACATTTGGTAACAATCAAAGTTGGAGCATTTTGACAAATCAAGATTTTATGTAGTCATAAAGAGTGTTACTCTCTCTCTCTCTCTCTCTCTCTCTCTCTCTCTCTGTGTGTGTGTGTGTGTGTGTGTGTGTGTGCTGTGTGTGTGTGCATGTGTGTGTGTGCATGTGTGTGTGTTTGTGTGTGCATAAAAGTCAGTTATGTACATGTAAATACATATTCTGTAGTTTTAAAATAGTGCTTTGACTTTATGTTTAATAAACATACAAAACTGGGCACATGCTTAGGAAATTAAGAATTAACATACTTTATTTAATACTACTTGATCAGTGTTTAAAAGCTTAACACCTCACAAATAACAGGCATATAACTCAATGCTTATTAAACATTTTGCTGTTCAACTAAAAAAAAAGAAAAGAAAAATAAGATATAATAAAATTGAGGCTATTTGTAAACCAACCTGGTAGTTGTTCTCTGGAATATACTTGGCATATGTTGGTCTTTACTCTCACCAATAACTTTGATCAGATATATATTTGCTTACTTTAAAAATACTTAATCTGTGGTATGGTAGTAAGTAGGCCATGAGGGCATAGTGTTTAAATATCTCATCTAATCCTTCTAAAAATGGTCTCAAAGAACTGAGTTTCCCACCTACATTGTGAGGACAGATTGATCAAACGCAATTCCATGAAGCAGGAAATGAGCTTTTATTAGACAACTAATCTGCTGATACACTGCTCTTGACCTGCCCTGTTTCCAGAATCATGAAAAAAGACTTACTGATTTTTGCAAGGCTACAAAATGTTGTACAACAGGCTGATGCAGAAATTCTTTTCTTTCTCTACAATAATTCTCATTCTGGTACATCTTCTCATATATTTGGAAAGTAATGGGAGGTTTCAGGTGAACCAATATTCAATGCTTGAATATTGAAACACAACTATTAATTTTAATTTATTTTTTATTTTTCCCAACTCATGCCAGAAATATCAAGACAAAGTTTTAAAGACAGAAATATTAAGACAGATTTTAAAGACAGAAATATGAAGAGAAATTATAAAGAAATTTCTGATACCTAATTCTTCTGTATCCTGAACTATCCTGAAATTCTAATCTGACAACTTATTGAAAGTATGGATAAAAATCTGAATTACAGAGGACCAGGTTTAAACTGCAAGAAATACTGCCATCTTTCACCTACCAATTGATGATTTGGGTTGAGCGGCAAAGAGGACAGAGAAAAAAGTGGATACTTAGTACCATACTCTTCCACGTGTCTTTCCAGATCACATATAAAATATTTCTTGTACTGACTTTAGCCAGAAGAAAAACAGACAAACTAATCAGAGAAGTTTTTTTTAGAAAGCTATATAGTAATATAGCATTTGATATGGTGTATTTCTAATATTTCCAGTTTATAGAATGCAGAGACTTCAGACTTTTATAGGAGTAAATACACATTTTCTGGCATCAGATCATGATTTTTCCTTCTGTTTTCTAATGATGCAAACTGTCCCTTATGCAAGTCACATTAATATATTCTTATAATTTGTGCAATATGAATTTGAAGTTAATAGAGTAAGGAATTTTTGAGATTTCACAACTATGGCAAACCAGGGCCGATTATTATATATTGCTCTATCTAGAGTTTTGGCATAATGAGCATACTAACATTTCAGCATCCATTACACATAGAAAAAGTTCTGCATAATTAAAGGTAATTGGCAATACAGAAAATGAGAAGATGAAAATGACTCTGTGTTCATCGTTGGCAAACTGCTCTGCCAGCATGTGCAGAAATAAAGAGTGTGTGATGCTTTAAGTCATGATCTATACTGGTCAAAGATGTCTTTATTATGGAGAACCCACCTTCCAACTCATGTTCTGTGGATTTAGAATCAGCCTGAGAGGTGTTTTTGGAATGTCCACAAAACAGTATATAGGGATTAAAGACCAATCAAATTTCAACTCTATTTAATGATAATACTGTGTCATTTTCTAGATGTCCATTAGCTTTAATTTGTAAAGTCATTTAAACAGCCATGTCATTTTTAACACCCTACCTAAGTCAGAGCTTAATTGCTTGTTATATTTTTGGCAGTACTATAATTAAGTTTAACACAATTTCATTTGGAAGATTTGTTGTTACTGTTGTTCAAAAGCAATCATTAGATTAGCATATATGAGACACTAATTTATGTTGATACTCTAGTGAAATTGTATCCTTTGTGTCATTAAAATGATTGTTATAAAATTATAGAAGACTATTGTCAGCTGTATTTAAAGCCATATAAGAATGCCTCCCGTTATATTTATTTATGAAAGTTCTATTGTTCCATTAATTTTTTAAAAAATAAAATTTCAAAATAAATATGCATTTTGCAATCTAATAATTTGTGAACTTGTAAATATGAATGGAGAGTTTTTCTTGCAAGCATGACAGCAAATATGTGTTCACTGCAAAGTGAACAAGAAATACAACAAGGATCTGTTACATTTCAAGGCAAATAAAGAAACGGATCTTTATTTTCTGATTTCTGGAAGAATTATAACAACTTTAAGGAGTTTAAAAAAAAATGCCCATCAGTGCATTTGAAAGACCTCTATCTACATTCATTTAAAAACATATATATTAAATAAAAGACATAATGATTCTATTATTTGTCCTAAATATGAGAACACTTTAGAAAGGAATTTACTTCTGAATATACCATACACATATAATAAAATTATGCTTATCACCATCATTTTGAATCTTTGTAGAAGTTCTCCATAATATTAAGATAGTCAAAAATTCTATTTTCAATGTCAGAGAGTGCCCCTGAGGCTCATTACTAACTGATGAGCTAACAGCAATTGATAACTACTGAGAAAGAATGTAATTTTTTCTATGAATGTTACTTTGAGTGGAGGAGCACATGCCTGGTAGGAGACCCCACACACAGGTTTATATAAGCAGCACTAATTGGGGTTGGTTATATAAACCAACAAATAGTCGTGTATGTCTGAAGATGATGGGACATATGGTGATAGGAAAATAAAGGGATGAAGTTTGGGATGAACAGGTCAAAAATATTTTGTACATATGTAAAAGATTTTCAAGACTTGCTTTACATCAATTCCTCTGGCCATCAGGTCAATGGTAATTAATACTCTGCTAGAGCAAGAATGGAACTCCCTCATGATCACTTCTCATTCCTACTGGTCTACATCTCCATGAATGCGGAAACAGTGAAATCCCAGGCATACATCTTCTCAGTGAGCCAGTTCACCTTTCTTCTGGTATTAGGTTATTTAAATTCTGGTAAATTTTAGGTTATTTAAATTCTGTTAATTTTTTAATTAAATGGTTTGATTTTAATGCACATCTGATTTAGCCCTTAAATGTATTTTTACGAATTTAGTATATTGTATTTCCAAAGTTTAAATCATCCCTTCATCTTAGAAGGCATTTGTTATTAATATATAATAATAAAAATTTGTTAATAATGCATAATATAATAATATTAATATATAATTATTACTAATACAGAATTAATATATAATATATTAAAGCATGTATATGTGTTATAGTAGAAATTTCACCATGGCTTATTTTTTCTCATATTTCATTCTTACTGCAGCCTCTTCTCCCTCCACTACTCCAAGTCACACTCCATCTTCCCTTTCTCCATGACCTTCTTCTCAGTTCCTCTTCAGAAAAGTTCAGGATATTCAGTATGCCATGTGTAATATAAATTATCTGAAGACACCAAATTAATATTGTCCTTGTATCTTATGTGTTTCCATATGAACGAGTATTTGTGTGTATAAGTATACTATGCATTAATATTCATACATATAAAGAAATGAAGAAAAGGATATATGAATATAAATATGCATGTAAAAGTTACATATGAACATACATATGGAAGAGACACACACATTTATACTTTCCAACATCACTGGATGCAATTTCAAACATTTCTGTTTTTGGAACCCAGGTTAACTGCTTCTACCAGTCAAGTAGTGAGATTTTTATGAATTCATAATGTTTAGACCATAACTATAATATTTATGTTTCTTATTCTCTGATGATTATAGTTATTGTTGTATGAATATTTTATTCAGAACAGTGAAAATTCCTATATCAAATACATTCCCTGCTAAGGCTGCCAAAATGCTTCATACATTGTATATGCTAAATGATTGGCTCCTTAAACATGGAAATTACATAGATTCATGAAACTTAAATGCAATTTTCCCTCCTCTTATGCAATGTGGATTATTAATAATAATTACTATTTTTACAGATGTAAAACTCAACATGGTTACAAAATTAAACAATAAATAGTTGATAATTATTTTCATAGTTCTGTCAGTCATATTTCAAGTGAAATAATTACCACACAGGAATCTCTAGTAAACTTGAAAATGCATGTAATAATAAAAATGTATAGTAATAATTATTCTGAAACAGCTTTAAAGCATAGAAATAGTGGTTCAAGTTCAAATTTTAAAATTAAAGTGTCGTATTCAGTCGTTAGTAATGCTGGATACAAATCATTTTCTTACAGTACCGATGAGAATCTAGTCAGCCTGTTACTTTGTGCCTTAGGATGTTTTTTGTGGAGATATTTTATGCATGTATCTACTGTGAGCATAAGGGTTGGTAGAGAAGATAACCATTTCTCAGGGATAACCCTGTAGGCACCTAAGGTAGCTTCAGCAATGGCTGTCTATTCTTTATTACCCCTCATTTACAGTTCTACCAGAAAAAGGCATTTACTCCTAACTGGGCACTCAGCTATTTGCTACAATCTGTTTTTCAAAGGAAACTTTTGTATTTTTCCAATACTATTAAATCAGTTTCTGCTTACACCCAATCATTGGATTGATGTCAAGAAACCCTATGGTTGAATTAGGGGAACAATTGAAGAAGCTGAAAACAAGAGAGACCCCATAGGAAGACCAACAATCTCAACTAAACTAGACCCAGAGAGCTCCTGGAGAGTGACCCACCAACCAAGAACATACACAGGCAGGTCCAAGACCCCTGGCACATACGTAGGAGAGATCTGCCTGCTCTGGCCTCAGTGAGAGAAAATGCTCTTAATCTTTAAGGGACTGAAGGCCCTGGGGAAGCTGGAGACAAAGTAGTTTGGAAGCACCCTTTTGGAGGCAAGGGGAGGAAAAAGAGGATGAGAAATTATGGGAGGGAGTTTAAGGGGGACAACAACTGGAATGTAAATAAATAAAATAACTTTAAAAATATATAGTGAATTTGAAACATAATAGAATAACTTTCTTCATTTCCATTTTTCTCTCTCTGTCTCCATAAGTCCCTTCCCTCAAATGCCTACAATTCTAACTTTTGTCTTACATTGATGGCCTTTTTCTTTTGATATTTAGGCATATTCATATATTATGTATTCGTAAAAATGCATATAGAACCAGTTAAGTTTGTTCTCTTTCTCCTTATCTCTTTCTCTCTCTCTCTCTCTCTCTCTCTCTCTCTCTCTCTCTCTCTCTCTAGTTTCAATGATGACTACTCTGCATTGGACAAACAATTAATGTCTTCATCCCTGGGAAAGGCTAATTCTTCTTTTCTCAGCTTCCAATAGAGTTCCTCATTTTGCAGTGGGATATGTGGGATTTTCCTCATTTCTTCATTAGTGTATTTTTTGATATTGTACTTGTTCAGATATTATTTGTGCATATATTTCTGTTAAATATTGTTTTATAGCAGGCATCCTAGTATTCCAATGTTTTGTAACTTTCTGGCTCTTCTTCTGTGATATTACTCTGAGTCATAGACTGGAAAGGCATGATGTACATATATTCATTGAGGTTTTGTTCTTTGTGGTACATTGTTCTATTGATTTGGTGTAGTTATTGTTTTACCTAATGGTGTCTATGTGCTGTAAAGAGAAGTATTTGTGTTTGGTTGTTTGTTTTTTTGATGGTGAGTGATAGACACAATTGACTGTTTGTATACGAATGAGATTTAGAATGTATTTAAGAATCATGCTGGCTTACCAAGTGCTGGAAGTAGATTCTTTTCTGAAATCTATGACCTCTTTTCTCACATACAGTAAAATTTTGAAATTTTCAGAGATATTCATTTGAGTGCTCAGAAATATGGCTCTACTGATGAGAAAATAATGAGTTTTTAGTACTTACTCTTGTCATAAATTATTTTAATAAAAATAGTTGAAAATATTGCTTTTTGTTTCACTGATATTTGGCCTGTTAATCTTGTCTGAAGAAAAACAACTGAAACAGTCACATGAAGCACAACCGTTCAACATATGTTGTCATATAGTATCACATGAAGCCCAACATGTGTCATGCAGCACATTTGGAGAACTAATGACACCCACTGTTTCCTACCTTGATACTCTGGCACAAATATTGAAAAGCCATAATTTAGATATTTATCTCTCCTTTTTGGTGACTTTTTGATATAGGTTTTTCCTATTGTAAATATTCTTTTAATTAGAATGGGAATGTTCCAAAGATGATGTTTATTGTTTTATGCTGTCTCTTATGTAGATATGACTTTACTATCAGACATAGATGTGTGATACCATCAATAGAGTTTTTGTATGCATTGATTCAGTTATTTATATTTGTATCTGCAAATGAGTACCAAATCTACAATAAGATTAAATACGCTACATACTGAACTGGCTACTTTATAACTTTAAGACAAATTTCTTCATAGTTTTCTTATCTTTACAATATGACTTATACTGGATGTTCTAGTTCATTCCTCTATTGCTTGGACAATATACCCTGTCTGCAGGCTATTTAATGCAGTAATTTATTTCATCTTATGGGTTACAGATCATCTTTAAAGAATGTCAAACCAGCAACACAAGCAGGTTCTTCTTCAGACAACTTGGTATATGCTTTCTGGATAACTGGCTTGTGCTCGACCCATTTTCTGCCACAATTCATATTCAATATGCTTATGAATGACCCTGCCTGCAGTTGACCAAACATTACTGCATCAATCATCTATTAATACAATCTGTCCCATTCATGACTACAGGCAGAACTAATGGTGTAAATTTCTCAAGTAAGCTTTGCCTTTTCCAGGTGACTCAAAAAAAATGAAAAAAAAATTAAATGTAATACACATCAATGCCATGCTTAGAGATCCAGAAACTGTAGACTCAAATTCATCTTTACTTGCCTTATTTTTTGGAAAAGATTTGGTGTTCTCTTTATGTCCTCAGAAGGACATTAAATAATAATTATATGAAAAAGAAAACATAACAAAGTAGAAAATATTGTTTATTATCTTGAAGAAATTTGTAACCTATTTAGGGAGATAATATAATTACACATAAATAATTTATTTGCTCCTCAGTTTCATCAGCAATAAAAAATAAGGATGGCAATTATAGCACAGTACTGTGAGTTGGCAAGGATGTATTAATAATACTAATGTAATAGGAATTAAAATTTATATGAGATCATGATTAATGAAGTTTGCATCTAGATATTTAATTGAAGCATCACCATTGTCTTGGTTTGGAGTGACAGTTGTAGCTGCAAATGTATAAAGTTATATTTGTTTACAGGTGTGTGAGCATCTATGAATGCATTTGTGTTTGTGAATATGTGTGTATGTGAAGATTATGTGTGTGTGCAGGGTGTGTTTGTGTACAGTGTGTGTGTGTGTGTGTGCATAGAAAGATATGTGTTCTTGAGTAGCAGAAATTCATCAGAATATTTTCCATACAGAAATTACTATAAATCATACCATACTAATGGCTTGCTGTGAGTTTTTTTCATGATTTTTTAGATGTTGAAATAAGTCCTTTATAAAATAAAGTCCTTGATAAAATAGTGAATGATACAATTAAAAATAAAACTGAGAGTGCAATAAAATGCAGATGTGTGTTCTAAGATAGCATTAACCTTGATCTTGATATAATTTCTGGATCATTCTACTAAAGCTATTATAGTTTGATATTATGAAAACTGACCATCAGTTGTTAAAATCTAGAAGGCTATTCTGGGTGAGTGCCTGCATTTCACCTCTTTGAAGTCATTTTCCAAATTCTAATGTAATTCTGCATGCACATTGTAAGAGATGCTTTTGGCTTCAGATATATCCAAAGCTACGCACTTCTATTTATGATCTTATACCTCAATCAAAACTGATGAACAGGAAGATAACATGTTTTTTTCCCCAAACATATTTTAATCTATTACTTTCAACATATCTAAGATATATCTTAACATAGCAGGGTCTACTGAGAAAACACGAAAGTTAGTAAAAAAAAAAATTTAGCTGGCACAGTTCTAGAAAATAAATTGTGTAAACGTCAGACAAAGCAGTCACATTGCCTGCAGACTCCTTCACTCACTAAAAGTTAACATGCATTTGGAACAACAAACTTGCCTCACACTCAATAGTGTTACACATGCCTTTTCTTAAAGATGCATTTTGAATTATATATGTAAGTATGTCTTTCTGTTAGTGCAGGTTCTAATATAAGTTTTGGGAACCAAACTTAGGTCCTCTGCAAAACCAATATGAGTTAGTAAGCAGAAAGCAGTACCCCCATCTACTCACTGAGTTTATGAAAGAAAAAAATCTGTTTTTATGTCTTCTATTTTATGAGTGAAGGTGGAGGCAGGGATGGATCTTGGAATAAAAGAAGATGCATGGGAGGGCCTAGGGGAAATTGAGGAAAGGGAAACTGCAGTTGAGACATAATATATGAGAGAGGAATTAAAGAAATAGAATGCTGACGCCTGGGCCGGACCTCTGCCCAGCCAGCTTGTGAGTGCACCCCTGATTCTGCCAGACACATTCTGGGGAATCCATAAAACCCATACCCAGCGCTAGCACTCCCCTTTCGCTGAGCGCCCCTCTTCCAGCCTGAGGCCTGTGCCAGACCTCTGCCCAGCCAGCTTGTGAGTGCACCCCGGATTCCGCCAGACACATTCTGAGGGATCCATAGAACCCATAGCCAGAGCTAGCACTCCTCTTCCACCACTTGCCCCTCTTCCAGTCTGAGGCCTGTTGGTGAGTGCACCCTGGTTACAGCTGCCAGACACATTCTGGGGGCTCCACAGATCCCACAAACAGCTTTAGGTAGGAAAACCCACATACTACCCTGAGTTCATAGCTGGGTGCCCTGAGTGTTCAGAATCCAGCAGATACCACCCCCCCGCCCCTGCCGGCTAGCACCCCCCTTCTGCCCATCTCCCAGGTCTGAGGCCTAGACCAGACCTCTGCCAGGTCTGCAGTTGTGTGGACCCCGGATTCTGCCTGAGACATACAGGAAGGTCCACTCAACCCAGAGCCACAGAGGAACAACTGAACTCAGAGTGTCAGACAACATATCCTGAGATATCCAAGAGGAGACACGGCACCCAGAACAGCAGACAACTAGCTGGACTGCTACCTTGGAGGCACCATATCCTGAGGCATCCTAGAGATACCACTGTAATCAGTGCAGCTGGAAAAAAATCACAGAGACATCTGGACCCCTAGAAGACCAAACACAAGAGAGACAACTGGAAAGGCAGGCTTCAATCAGAGACAGAAGTACAGGTAGCACTAGAATTAACCAGATGGCAAAAAGCAGGCGCAAGAACATAAGCAACAGAAACCAAAGTTACGTGGCATCATCAGAACCCAGTTCCCCCATCAGAGCAAGCCCTGAACACCCCATCACACCAGAAAAGCAGGATTCAGAATTAAAATCACTTCTCATGATGATGATAGAGGACTTTAAGAAAGACATAAATAACACTCTCAAAGAACAGATAGAAACCCTTAAAGAGGAAACACAAAAATCCCTTAAGGAATTGCAAGAAAACGCAACCAAACGGGAAAAGGAATTAAACAAAACCATGCAGGATCTAAAAATGGAAGTAGAAACAATGAAGAAATCACAAAGGGAGAATACCCTGGAGATAGAAAACTTAAAAAAACGATCAGGAGTCATAGACACAAGTATTACCAACAGAATATAGGAGATGGAAGAGAGAATCTCATGTGCAGAAGAAATAGAATTTATCCTTTAATTGTGTTTTTCTAGAGTTGTTCACTGTTTTTCCAATATTACCTGTGGAGTAAAAATCTGATTGTAAAGTAACATTTATTTTCTATTTTGCACTTTCATTTCAGAAACATCCAATCATATGTTCTTATTTTACCCACAAAAATATTTTTATAAATACAAGTATGCGTTAAGCATGTCAATAGCAAATGCCAGTGGAAGGGAGTCTGCAGCAGCACCCTAGGGCCTGAACTTTCTTCAAATTATGTGGACTGTAGGCATGTTTATGCATTTACTTTCTTGACTTTTAAGATGTTTTGTTATTCTTTCTATGAAAAATGACACCGATGTCATTGGCAGAACTCTGCATCCAGCATTTGTTTGTGTACAACTCGATACTTTGCACTGCTGCTCACTCACATCCCAAATAAATATGAAGCCACTTAACTTTTAAGAGTGTCTAAATTATACTGCATCATGACACAGTCTTATGGTTCCCCAACAGCTCCTAGTATTATGACCATACGCCTACTCTGGCTTGTTTATTAGACTAGGTCAATAACAAAATGAGGCAAAAGCTGTGGAGCTGGATGCATTGTGTTAGACATGTTACTAATATTCTAAAATGCTGTTATTCAAACTGGGGTCCACACATGTGATAGAATATTATGTCTTGATAATAACTCAAAATATTTGTTTAAAAAGTAAAATTCAGGGGGCTGGAATTATGCTTCATGGTGAAATTTATTTATTGCATATATACTTCTAAGTTTTTGTGGGGAGCTGACAGAAGGCAGCTATCATCCTTGTAGCCATCTTGAGCCATATACCATGATAAGAGACTTGATTACATTAGCCTGCAACAGCTGAGCACACTCTGATAACATCTTGCTTTAGATACACAGGATTTTCCCTTGGGTGTGTGAGACTTAAAGATGTGTGACTTAAGGGTGTGACTTAGAGATCAGATTTAGAGAAAAGGCCTAAGGGCATGATTAAGGGTGTGACTTAGAGGCGTGGCTTAGAAGTGAGACATATAAAAGGCAAGAGGCAGACAGAAGAGTTCAGTACAACTTTGAGTACAACTTAGAACTAGGAATTAGGTTGGAAAGTACACCTTGGAGTACAACTTGGAGTAGGAATTAGGCATTGAGGAAGAAGACACTTGGACTAGAGAACTCAGAAGTAATTATTATTAGGTATTAGTCACTTGGCACTTGGAGGAAGAACTTTGAATTAGACATTAGGCACTTAGCATTTGGAAGAAGAAACTTGGAACTTGGAGGCACTAGGGACTAGGAACTAGGGACTAGGAACTCAAGACTTGGGACTTGGACTAGGAGGAGAGACTGAAGAATAAACAGTATTGAATCACACTCTGTCTGGTCTCCATTCTTTGCATCCGTCCTCACTCTCTCTCTTGCTGAATCCCAACCTGTGGACAGGAGCAGCTTGGGGCAGTGTGAACAATTTAGCCCCAAGGCTTTGGCAGTGTGGGTCCAACATTGACAGAACGGTCCGAGATACTTGGGCCCCCAAACGTGGGGCAGCTGGGTTCCCAACAAGTTTTGTATTTTACAATGCAAAACTGTGAAAACTAAGTATGGTCATACATTGTCTAAAAAGACTAAAAGAAAAGAAATTGATTTTGATCCAAGTCTACTATTTCATTGCTGTGGGATGGTATTTAGTATTACGTATGAACAGTAATTAGTGCAGTTGACATTTTAATATCTGTATACCTATCTTATGAAGACCATGTAATGAAATAGTATAATTGCATTTGAAACTGTTGGTTCTCATAAAAATATATTTATTGAGACATTACTAATAGCAAAATTATGCAAAGATTCTATTAATATATTGAATAATATATTGAAGAAATATTTCCCATTTTAATAATTTGGTTATATGAATTAATATAAATATATGTTAATGAGATAGATATTATGACTGGAGATTACTGTTAATCACATGGGAAAATTCTGTCATTTTGTTATAAATTAACATATATTGTCCTTCATTTTTTTCAACAACAACAACAAAAAAATCCAATGATATCATCTATCATATGACAATGTACATACCAAATGGAAATGGAGACGAGAGTTTTTGCTCATCTTAAAAATTCAACGTATTTCATGAAGGTATAAAACATTTGGTACAGGTAGTATGTATAGGTTTTAGTACTGAACCCGTCACAGCTAGTTGGTCAGAGAAAGACAAGCAAAGAAGTAAAATTGTTTGTCTGAAAATGATTTTTTTAATAAAAATGATTTCAAAATAGTATATTTTTTAACTATTATACTCATTGTTGAAATAATTATTTATTATAATTTCTTTTGGCACTTTTTTTCTGTAATCATTACTGCAAATATCTCAGGCTTGTTTTGAAATATATTTCAATCCAAATCTAGTAATTTGTTGGTGTAATTTTTGTGGAAGTTCTGATATTTGAGTTAATTTATCATTCTGATATAGAAGTAGGGATACAATAATCTACCCTTTATTTAGTCAATGACACTCACTTATTACTAAGGTGCTTTAAAATACTATCATGCATCAAATTCTCCTATTATAAGAATACCCACCCCTTCACCTAAGCATTATTACTGGAACCATTTATTGGTGCATTGTCACATCTTCCTTCTCTTCTCAAATGCTCCTGTATCATTAGGGTTTTTCTGCCCTCTTTATTTAATCGCAGCTATTCTTCTGATGTCACTATTTAGTTATCTAATTTAAGTCTCCATAGCCTTATATGGACAATTTGATCACAGAATCTACTGGACAAACTCCTTTCTTGAAGAATTTATACAACTGAATATGTATGTGAACTTAACTTTCTGGTTAGTTTTGTTTGCTCTGACTTCATTATCACACAACTTAGAACCCGCCATAGAACTTGATTTCAGTTAATAGTCTAAAGTAAATAAATGTACTGACAAATAATCAAATGATTTAATAAATAATATAAAATTTGATAATGTGGGGAATCAAGAAACATTCTGTAAGCAATTACATTAATCAAAGAGAAAAGTTTTATTTCTCATAATATATTTAATAGGTCATGCAGCAAAAATGAAGTTTATATAAGGAAATTTCACTACCTCTGGCATTATATGATTTTGCTCCAAATCTAATTACTTTCAAGTTTTCAACAGCCTGCAAAATTATCATAAATGCAACTTATACTAAATTTGTGTGAATTAGATTCATATTCATATAATAAATGAGTTATATTTTTTGACATAAAGAAAACATTTTAAGGCATATCAAATTATATTGCTTGATATAAGTAACAAATTTGAAAAGTTTATATATACATTTACATATATATATGAATGTATACATATATATGTATACATTTACATATATATATATATAATATACTCTATACAGTGGCACAAATATAAAATAAAAAAGGATACTTTTATTCAAGAATTAGTAGACCATGCAGTGAAACTTGTGAAAGATAAATAGAGGGAGAGTATTTTTTAGAGAAACATTAGTATTGATAAAAGAATAACTATAAAATTCTTAAAAGATTTACTTTAGAGAAATATTATTTCAAAAATTGAGACAGTTTAATTATATATTTGTTCTTAATTTTAAGGTCACTTGAAAGCTTACCAGGCCTTACCTGGAAGGGCTAGAGAGAAACACTTCTTTCCAGGTCTCTCATCCTTCATTTTTTTCCAAAACAAAATAAGACAATTACTAAGTAAAAAGGGCCTGAAGACAAGAGACTTCAACTGTGTTACATACTGTAATGCTTCCATATCTCCCCTTATCAAAAGCTATTAAAGAAAGAAAACATATAGATACATCTTTGAAATAAATAAAAAATACCTGAAGATCAAACTGGCTGAATTTAACTCGAATTCACGTATTTTCTCCCCCTGCTTCCACTGTAGGAGAGGAGATAGAAAGTTCTTGAGAGCTTTAACTTTGAACCAAAACTCATTTCAAATGACCATTAGATCATAATATTGAAAATAGTAAGATTAGTAATCTGATGAATCAGAGCACAGAGTACTACTATAGAAGGGCATAATTGATTAGTACTAAATGAAATTAATTCTGAGAGAAAAGAAAATGGAAAGAAATAGAGAAGAATCATTTGATAGCAGAGACAGGGATGGGGAATAAATACAAATGAATCTTCAGAATATTACAAAAACAAAAGAAAAAACATGTTGTCTACTAACAGTGAGTTTCTGCAATTTATCACTGGTTTAATTTTAATGTCATTAATGTTTCCTGACAAAGTATGCAAATTAATATATTATATTCCAGCCTTTCTCCATTTAACAGCTAGAAGTAAAAGTGGCAACAGGTTTCGGGTTGTTTGGAAATTCTGGCAATATTGGTCATGCCTACATAAGTCTTGTAATGCTTACTACAATGCCTCAATTATCAGACAATCAGCAGTAAAAGAAGGAATGGCAGGCAAGGAAAAACTATGAATAAATCTACTATAATCTTAGATTTAGATTTAGTTAAAACACCATCAATAATCCTCTAACTGAATAAAACATTAGACATTTATCATACCCTCATAATTAAAACAATAAAACTCTATAAACCTAAGAAGTAGAGAACAAACATTTAGCTAGGAAAAGCACAGTTGTGAAAACTCAGTTCTTACATTGTTCCTAAAGTTGAAAGACCATTCTCATACCCAAATTAAGAAATTATAATAGGTCTGGAATTTCTTACCTGTGGCTTTATATTCACTGAATGTCACAGGCAAAATAGTTGAGTTGATGATATAAAATCAAGTGAGGCTTAAGCTTTTTAATTTTACTTCCATTTTTGTGTACTCCATTTTTTTCTCCCATTGCTATACACTTGTGTGTGTTGTTCTATAATATCTAAAAGATTTTTCAAAATGTGTGAATTTCAGAATTTGGCTATTTGGTTTCAAAATCTGTTGTGTTCCTGGCACAGTCTGACTTCAGACTGTGATTGTGAAACATGGTTTACAGTGAAAATGCTTCTATACATTTAACTGATCTTCAAAAAATATTCTAAAGCTGGGACAGACAGTGATACATACCTGTAATATAAGTATAGGGGGCAGGATAAGAAAGGGTCAGGATCAAGGCTTCTCTTATATAAAGTCTTGATTTCAGTCTAACTCATGGATGCTTCTGTATCATAATAATGGCAATGTTGTTAATCAGTTTATCCATCACAGGGAAGAAAGATTAAATAAATTGATAATAAAAATAGGCAATTCTGAAAATATTAATTACTTGTGTTAAACGTGATTAAGAGACAACGTTTATCCTGTACACTTTAGGTTTTTTGGATTCTGAGCCTTAGGCAAAAATTTGATGACAAATACAATTTAAAAAGTGAAATTCTAAAAACTTCATGTACTTCAAAGTTTGATGTAAATCACTAGTGTTTGAAACTAAGTATCGTGGGGCACTGGTGGAGCACGCCTTTAATCCCAGCACTTGGGAGGCAGAGGCAGGCGGATTTCTGAGTTCGAGGCCAGCCTGGTCTACAGAGTGAGTTCCCAGACAGCCAGGGCTACACAGAGAAACCCTGTCTCGAAAAAACAAACAAACAAACAAACAAACAAACAAAAACAACAACAAACAAACAAACAAAAAAGAAACTAAGTATCACAAAAATGTTTTTCATTTTTCTTAAGCAAGAACTTCTTGCATATGATGCTTGAAATACAAAATAGAAAATAGATTTATAAATCTGTCTTTGTTCTATTTTTTCCTGCTGTTGTGACAGATTACCTTGATAAATTCCACTAATAATAAAAGGATTGTACTTAGGTTATGATTTCCGGTTAGAGGTTATTATGAGGAAAAAGATCAAGGTGTGAGCTTCAAACAATTCTATTACATACATAGACAAAAGCAGGAAAAAGTGGATGCACGTATACACTTATTTTTGCAAACACTAAAGTATCTGGAACACTCATAAACAGATAATAACTCAGCAATATAAAACCACTTTGGAACATACTGAATACTCTTTATAAGCATAACAAAAATTACAGGCTCATTTGTAGCTATTTACTCAAATAGAAAAAAACAAATATATATATATGTTCTATGGGGCTTTATTTGGAATTTCTGAATATCAGAAGCACTCAAGGGTCTGTGAGCAATTCCTAGTAAACAACTTCCTGCAATTTTCTACACTGAATGCTATGTGTAATAACGAGGCTGACTTAAACTAGAAAGGAACTGAAACAAATATATACTGGCAATGGAAATACATCTAATAGCAAATGTAAATTTTGCATTGCAACATTTATGAAGGAATAATTCCGGACATGGTGCAATCCCAGGGTATCACCTGCCACACAGCTTAAGGATATTTTGTGCATGCTATTTACAAAATATGTGATATTTTAGGGACTTCATGATTTCATTTATTTGTTAAAACAATCATATTGTATAGCTAAGAACAAGACATTTAATGTAGGATAGTCCTTTGTAAATCCTATTGAAAAAATCCTTAAAAGTAAGAAATAGGAAGTTGAAGAAACATAAAAGAGTTTATAGACAGACTCCAATGACAAACAAGAAGGATTTTAAACTTTATGAATAAGTACACAATTTACCAAAATAAGCATAAAAATAAAATCAAAAAGCTTACAAATCTTAAGATTCATGTACAAAAATACTCTGGTATATGACTACAGTCAGGAATGAGAATGATTTTTCTTGTGTTTGATAAAGCAGTGCTCATTGGTAAAACAATGAACATATAATCTAAGAAAATCTATCAAATGGATGAAATTGTTATTCTATTTAACAGAGGAGGATTCATACGGCTTGAAAATTCTAGTAAAAAAGTTATAGTTTCAGTAATTCAATTCACTGTAGATTTTTAGTCACCATGTATAGCATCAATTTAGAAAATTCAATTATGTCATATTTTAAAAGTTTTGATATTTGTTTGAACTCAGTTAATCTGTATAAATGAAATCCCAAGTACTAATTCTCTGGCTCACTAGCTGTAAAATACTTCCAGTCTTATACATGATTCCTTTTTACCAGGGGTTTAGTTCCTTCCATGTTTGTGCAGAATGGTGAACAGACAAGGATTTGTGCATTTCATATGATGTAGGCATAGAAAATCTCTAGTTCATAATACAGAGAAGACTGGATTCTTCTCTAGTTTCAATTGGCTTAGACAAATCCAATTCAATGCAGTTCCAGCCATTTAAGCTTTCCTATCTTTTTCAATCACCTTTTTAGTAGAGCCTCTTGACTCTTTGACCTATAAACAGTTATGTTTATATTTATTTTCCAATGTAAATGATATAATGGTTATCAGTGAATAGGAATTTAATCAGGCAAATTAACCCACCATGACTGTTTGGAATCCCTGCGATTTCAGCCTTAAGTTAGCAACCCTCAGCATTGTAAATTACTGAAATTATAGGTTAAATGATGATGGGACACTGTTTACCCAAGTGAATGCTTTAGAAACAAATAGTCTCTTGAAGCAATCTGCTATTTGTCATTAAAGTTTTATAGAGTTTTTATAGCATTTGGGCTATATGGATGCTACGAATATCCAGTAACCATCTAAACAGGTTTAAACATATCCTCTGGGAGAAATAAATGAAGTATGTGTTATGGCAAAAATGGAAACCAAATTGTTATGGAGTCCTTATGGTGGGCTTTTGAAAAAGCAATATCTACAGAATTTTGTTCTCTGTTATATGACAAGCTAGTAAGCTGTTTATTTGTAATTATTATGGGGTCACTATTTGGTCTTATGTGTAATGATCTTGTATGGTATATAGGAATGTTGGGTTTATAATATTCATACAGAAAGAGAAAACAAAACCTCTTTATTAATAGATGTTATTAGAAGATCATTTGGA
The DNA here is from genome assembly GCF_011762505.2 of Arvicanthis niloticus. NCBI lineage: Eukaryota > Metazoa > Chordata > Mammalia > Rodentia > Muridae > Arvicanthis > Arvicanthis niloticus. The sequence goes on along the minus strand of NC_047671.1, from coordinate 67,486,475 downwards.
AGCATCTATGTTAAACCACAGAAGAGGAACACACTGGGCAAATGTCTATGTGCATCTGTTAAGTACATGACAGGATACCAGACTTTCTGTATTTGGTACATACTAGCCATTTATTACTATAAATGTCATTTTATTATTTGCAAGAAATACAGATTTTATGAAAATTACTTGTTTGTCTCATTTTATAGAGACTGTGTACTAGTCTATACACATAGAAACTATAGTCATGTCCTTTTAGATCTCTTTTACTTCCAAAGCTTTATTTATGAGCTGCTTTTCTACTAGTACAGATCATGGAGTGTAACTTAAGTTTTCTGCCAATGAATACCTCCAGACCACTATAGTCTCTTACTTCAGAGGTTATATGTTTTAATGTTTAATATATTTACTATAGATGTTTCCCCTCAGGAGAGGCATGAATACTTGGGATGAGCAAAGATCCTTATTTTTAAAGGATGTAATCCTCGTGGCTTATGTTTTGTATAAGCCCCTATGAGTATAGGCTGCACAGAGGTATCAGTTCATTATTGGGCTAAGTTTTAAGAACATGGTGCATTTTAATTTCTAGGTATGTTGAGAAATATATATAAATCCCTTTCAGAATTTTCTTCAGGTTTTTTTTTTTTAACCAGCTCACCATATTTCACACAGAAAAGATATATATTGCTCTGGGTGCTTTTATTCCCATCACTCCTTCTTTCCCTCCTTCCCTATAGTTTGCTTTTTCCACTGAATAGTGATGTTGAAGAGTTATTTTTTACATTTTGTACATTAAAATTATAGGTATCAATTATGTTCTATTTTCTGACCCCTTGTAATAGTATAATAACACAATGTGCAGAGGTTATACCTTGTGGCTCATTATTAAGATATTACACATATGATATATATGTAATAATTTTTAATAAAATCATGGAACATATAATAACAGCCTTATTTGGTAAACTAATCCCACATATTTATGAGTTAAAAATTTAATAACCAAGCTTTACTAATTTTTCTACTTTTTGATACTGAATTCAGTAAAATACATAAGCTCTATCCACTTATATTCCAGGAATCTCACTCAGACTTTATAATTGTTAATGCATTATTGTAGAACCATAGTTTTTCTATCTTTGAAGTATGTTGTGTGGAACAAAAATCAATGCACCTTCAATTTATGAAATTGATATCAGTTCCCTTTTCTGATATTCCAGTCAATGTTTCTTGTAATTTCATTACCTTAGTGTGTTCTCTAGGGTCTGTGATGCTGACTGCAAAAACTGTAAGATTATGGAAGGTTTTAGCACTTGGCTCCAAGGAAGCTCAAATTCTTGAATTGATTTTATTTGTAACTTTCACAAAGTATCAGTTAAGTAATGTCTTTTCAGACAAGGACTCTAAGGAATTATTCCAATAAAGAAATGAATGAAAAAATTATAAAAAGTCAAAGCAAACAGGACTAGAAGGGGACACAAGCTGCAAAGAAACAGCACATAGCACAGCTTCAAAGCAGTCTGTGTGCAATAACACAGTACACAGAGATATCAAAAGAAAAACAAAGAGCAGCATTCTGATATTCACCTAGCCTTCAAAAGGAGCCTCTAGAGCAAATGTGCAAGGAAGTATTTTAAGCAATGTTTACCTCTGAGACTGCACTTCTTGAAAAGATAGAGATAAAGAAGAATGACAACTTGCTTTGAGAATCCCATCTTTAATCTCTTGTGGAAGCCACATGCTTATTACACACATGCACATGTACACGCACACGCAAACGCAAACACACACACACACACACAAAACGTCACCACCACCACCACCATCACCACAAACAACAACAAAATGTGTTTACAGCTGCTCAGTTCCAGTCCTTGCACCTACAACTCTCTCAGACCACAGGCTGGTAACTCAACTCTTTATTTTCCTTAAGAAAGACATGGGTTCTAGCAGCAAGATTGGGTATAGGGTTTGTTGGTTAGAATATATTGCTTTCCTTCACTTTATTTAAAAATTCAACTGTTGTGATAGACTCTGAAAATATATTCTTAAGTAAAATTATCTTCCAAAATAACAACATGTAAAATATAACTAATTATTTCCTAAGTAATTCTTTATAATATTATTCATTGAGATTTCACACATAATATTTGATATATTACCAACAATGATCACATAAGATTTTTAAAGTGATAAACTAAACTAATGATTTTATTCTCATTTTATCAAGTATACAGTTTCCAGCCATTGATAGAAATTGATTCTGAAAACAATAATATAGTTATATATTATAAAATTTGTATTTTTTTGATATTTTAAACTAACTTTCTATAAATGTGTCCATTTAGTAATATGTGATTGTGGAGTTATATAGTTGAATCTTGACACAGGAGAATCAACTGTTAATAGACAAGGAAATAAATGGATCTTGAATTTTATGCAGAAAGAACCTGTTGAGAATCAAGGGACCTCTATGTAGAGTACTCTTCATCTTGCAACTACATTTTCTCTGCAGTTTCAAAGTCATGGAAAATATAAAATAAAATAAGATCAGTCTAGCATGGTGCAGTTTTTTTTTAAGGCTTGTATTACTTTACTGGAAAAAATACATATAAAGAAATATTATGAGCATGAGCATGTAAGTAATTGCAAGAATCTTTCTGAAAGAAATCAATTAATGGCAAGATCATTTCATCCTTTAAAATTAATGTTTTTTCCAGTAACTTGCAACTAACAACTTTATATCAAAAAGGATTTCAGATGTGAATTTCATCCAACTATCTCAGCCAGATATTAGTTGTGGGAAATTAAAATTTGGGAAAATTTAGAAGGGTTGTTTTTGAGACATGAAATATCAGACTGGATATTAACTTCTTAAGAGTCCACCTAAAAATGAAATATAATTATGTTCATTATGCAAATTAAGATAAATACAATAACATCTTTCAAAGGGTCTTTTTGTCAACCATCCCGTATACCTACTTTTGTGGGGAGCCAACAGAAGGCGTCTATCATCCTTGCAGCCATCTTGAGCCATATACAAGAGATTTGAATACATTAGTCTACAACAGCTGAGCACACTCTGATAACATCTTGCTCTAGATACCCAGGATCTTCCCTTGGGTGCTGTGATTTAGAGCCAAGACTTAAGGGTGTGACTTAGAGATCAGATTTAGAGAAAAGGCCTAAGGGTATGACTTAAAGGCGTGACTTAGAGGAGTGGCTTAGAAGTGAGACATATAAAAGGCAAGAGGCAGACAGAAGAGTTCAGTATAACTTGGAGTACAACTTAGAACTAGGAATTAGGTTGGAAAGTACACCTTGGAGTACAACTTGGAGTAGGAATTAGGCATTGAGGAAGAAGACACTTGGACTAGAGAACTCAGAAGTAATTATTATTAGGTATTAGGCACTTGGCACTTGGAGGAAGAACTTGGAATTAGACAATAGGCACTTAGCACTTGGAAGAAGTAATTTGGAACTTGGAGTCACTAGGGACTAGGAACTAGGGACTAGGAACTCAAGACTTGGGACTTGGACTAGGAGGAGAGACTGAAGAATAAACGGTATGGAATCACACTCTGTCTGGTCTCCATTCCTCGAGTCTGTCCTCACTCTCTCTCTTGCTGAACCCGCGGACCAGAGGCAGCTTGGGGCAGTGCAGGCTATAACAGTTTAGCCCCCAAGGCTTTTGGCAGTGTGGGTTCCAACATTGACAGTACAGTTCTCAACATTTCTGGCCCCCAAGCATGGGGCAGCTCGGGCCGCAACATACTTGCATATGCTTTCATTCAGAAAAAAAACAAAACACAAAAAAAAACAAAAAAAACAAACCACTTTCACTTTCATTAATCTCTTTTACATGAATTTATAGTAGTTATATGACCATTTTGTATTAGATAACCAATTGGTGTGTTGTTCCCCTTAAAACACTATTTCTCCTAACACAGCATTTCTTGGTTACCTGTAAGTGTTTTGTGAAGGTCTGAGACCTTTAGCCCTTCTACTGTCCACATTGGCACACCCATTGTTTTCTTTGACCAGCTCATGTTTTAAGTCAGGTTGGTGAGACTTTATGTGCATAGCTTTTGAAATTACTAGGAGACGCAGTCTCACATTAAACTCTTTAAGTTTTTGATGCTTGTAATCTTCCCATTCACTCTTCTTCAGTGTTCCCTCAATAAAACCTTGAGTGTATGAGGTATTTTGTGATTGTATCCATTGTGACTAGCCTTCATTTTGATTAATTGTGGTTTTCTGTAATGTATTATCTCTTTTGCAAAGAGTTTTTCTTGGTGATGGGTCAGGTCTACAGCTACGCATGTGTAGGGACAAATATTTAGATTGTATCTAGAGATTATTCTGGTTTAGTTAAAAATAGTTGCAAGTTACTTAAAGATTGAGCCATTTGCAAGCCTTAGGTAATTGGCTAGGATTCCATAATCAGACAAAATTTTTCTCTTGTTCATCATGTTTTAAAGTCTATTTCAAAAGCTGTTGGTTACCAGAAGTATGTGTGTCAATATTATATCTTATACTTCTCATGCCATGATACCATGATAGCTTTTGTAGCTGGATAGAAAATTTTGTTGCCTTTTTTTTTTAACCTTTCCCAATTTGGAAGTTTAGGTGGCACCTTCTGTTACCATAAAAGATAGCCCTCAAGGAAGAGATATCCATGCTAGTTTCGATACAAGGGTTCTGAACTTTGTATTGAAACACATCATATTTTCAGTAAAGGGGCTTACTGTCCACCTCTGGGGGTAAAAAAAAAGAGCAGTATCAATCAAAAGAGGATTTATCATGCATAGTATTGGGAGTATTGCTAGGTAGTGTTTTGCTTTTTGTGGGAGTATTGCTAACCCATATGAAGAATTGCATGAATAATATATTCTTTATGAAGTTAACAGTATGTCTCTTCTTGACTTTTTCAGACATTTTTACTGTTATTCCACTCTCCACCCTCTTTCATCTATATTCATCTCCCTGCTTTTTGCAATAGAAGGCCCCATTTTTACAATCAGATCATCTATGCTTTTCTATTTAACTGATAAGTTAGCTCTCTAGGCCCACAAAACATATTTTGAGATATATAAAATTGTGTTCAGAGTAAGTACCATTAAAAGTAAACAAACAAACAAAAATGGTCAATGAAATGAAGATGAATGGAGAAAGAGCTTCATGAGATAACACTGACAGTATCTGAGAATGACTCTCCTGGTATATGCAGTTATGTATGAATTGGATTAGAACATGAAAGCTTAATGTTGAGAAGCACAGAGAAACATTTTTCAGATTACAAATGTTCATACACACCTGTTTCTTGCAAATATGCAGAAAAGTTCATTATTCACATAGAAGAAAAAAGGTACTCAGATTTTTCTAGAAACAACATAGGGAATTAGTATCCACATAGATGCATAGTCCCGTGTAACAAAATAAGTAATGAGAAACTATGACATACATATAAAGAAGCACATATCAACTTGATGGGAAAATGTAATTATCCAAAGAGAACTATAAAGACAGAAGAGTTAGAATAAATAACATTGCTATAATGGTTATTTCAAACATGTATGAGAAGTTTTTAAACAAATGCAAAGACATTAAAGATAAAAATACATATAAGGATTGATATGTTACAAATAAAAAGCAAAGAATATGATGTAAACTACACTCTACAGTTAATAAATAAAAAGCATGTCCAATATTGCAAAAGGGATAAAATACTACTGAAATAATTTTTTTAAAAAAACAAGTAAAAATTAACTATAAGCTAAACTAAAATTTAAGAAAAAATATGTAAAAATGATCACCAGCAGTCAAGAATATAAGACACAATAATTGCCATGAGCTCATCCATAGTTCTACCAGGATAACATAGTAAGATCTTATCTAAAAAAACATAATAAACAAAATAAATTATAATTAAAGATATGATTGAGAATGTGTGTATTCTATATTTTATTAAATTGGATTAAAGACATAATAATTTTAACCACAATATGTTGTAGGATTTAAAGTGCACATAAAAAATAAATTGACTTTGCCAGGAGTTTACTGAATGAGATGTGATAGCAGGCAATATTCTGTAATATATATCTTATACTCTTAGTGACATGGTAAATGTTTCTGAAAGAAGCATTGTAATGAACTCTACATGCATGCTAAACCACCAATGATGTCAGAGTTATACAAACCTAGATGGCCTCAAGGTTCCCATCAATGTTAATGAGATTTTTACCCTGTAGGCCCCCAAATTTCTCTCTTTTTTAACTTATTTTTCACATGTTTATTATGATAGTTTATATTTTTGATATTTTAAAAGTGTTACTGCATTTTTAATTTCTAAATTCTTATTACTACTCTTTATAATTACAATTTTAAATTTTAATATAAGTTAAAAGTTATTGAAAATGAGGAAGTATAAAATATTTGATAAGTAAATTTTGAAATAGAAAATCGTTACTCTTTTAATTGTGACACAACAAACCCATTCAAGAGGAAGAAATACTGAAACTAAAATACCTAATAGAGGCAATTAAAGAGATATATCAGCAGATTTGAAGCCTAGAATCAAAATAAAATGGACAAGATCCAAATTTCCTGAGTATTTCAACTGTATAGAATGCTGCAAAAAAAGATCCTTAAACATTCAAAAATATTTAGAAATTATAGATTCTGCATTCTCCAACTTTAAATTTCAAAATAAATAACACACGAAGAAATAGATCCAATCTTATATATCCACAAAAGGAATCATCATTAACCCCTCATTCTATAAAGAGGAATATCCATAATATATAAGGAACTCAAGAAGCTAGCCTCCAGAAAACCAAACAACCTCATGACTTTGTTTTTCATTGGTCATCTTATTACAGATTCAGTGTTCTGGTTTTCTGGAGGCTAGCTTCTTGAGTTCTTTATATATTATGGATATTCCTCTTTATAGGTTAATGATGATATTTTTCCAATCTGTAGGTTGCTGATTTTTTCTATTGATTGTGTCTATTGCCTTACAGAAGCATTTCAGTTTCATGAGGTCTCATTTAACAATTCTTGATCAACTCAATGCCCTGAGTCACTGAATCTCTGATTAAGAAATTTCCCCCTGTACCAATGAGTTCACAGCTTTTTCCCATTTTCTCTTCTACTAGACTCAATATATCTGGTTTTATGTTAAGGTCCTTGATACACTTGAACTTTGTACAGGTGTAAAATATGGATCTTTTCCATTTTTATGCATACCAACTGCCACTTTGACCAGTTTCATATATTGAATATGCTTTTATATTGGACATTTTATTTATTTACAATGCAGATGTCATAGCCTTTCTCCATTTCTCCTCCCTATAACCCCTTATCCTATATCCCCTCTTTCTTTATGCTTTTATACCATTTTGATTACATGCATGTTGTATTAAGGTCAGTTTTAAGTTGAGGGTCTATCAATATAATAGATACAAATAGTTAAAGAAGAAGCAATACAATAAATACAAATAGTCAAAGAAAAAGCAAGGCATTAAACCCAGCTATGTGAACACTCCAATGATCACTGTTTCTAAAGGCTTATCAGGATGACCAAAGTATCTGAGCCTACTTTCTTATTCTATCTCAAGGTCATTATCATGTCTGAAGCCTACTTCCTTGTTCTAGCCTAAAATTTAGATTCCTGTCTGAAATTGCTTCCTTGTTCTAGCCTAAGGTTAGATTCCTGACTGAGATTACTTCTTTGTTATAGCTTACAATTTGGATTTCTACCTGAAATTACTTTTTTTGTTCTAGTCTAATGTCAGATTCCTGATTGAATCCTACTTCCTTGTTCTTGGCCAATATCATATTGCTACCAAGCAGCCCATTTCCTTATCCTTGGCCCATGTCAGCTGAGCAGCCCCAAAGGCTCTCCATGTCTCCCTCTTTTTTATTTTGTTAACAAGACTGAACCTGTCTGAGGTCATTTTGACAAGAATACCTTTCTTACCCATCATGGAATATGTATTTAAAAAAGGCAATGCACTTATGTCTTAGGTGCTAAGGCTGTGTGCAGAATTTTCCCCGTCCTTGGCATGCCAGAGAGTTAAATTAATAACTCTGCAGGTCCATTATTAGTTTCAAGTCATGTACTTTGGCTGCTGGCATGTTGATGGAGTTAGAGACAAGGGTTAATGTGATAGGAAAAAAATAAAGTATTCCCAGGATCAAGCTATATATGCCATTCTTGAGATTTGACCAAAATGGAAACACTGAGCTCAGGCCATGGATAATTTTATTGGCATTATCTGCAGCATCAAAGCTCAACAGAGCAGCATTCTTTAAATTCATAATCTCACTATGTAAAGTTAACTCACCCAGAGAGGTGTTTAGATTATGCCAAATATCCTACAGGTGTCTTTAAACTTTTTCCTAATTATAATGACAATCATTGTGAATATCAAAAGTGACACTACTCCAATAATATTTGTCATGAGAATTAAGATGGCTCTTAACTCCTGAACCCTGAACCTCCTTCAGATAATTTGAATGGGTTATAGACCATCATTTATTGTTCCAGATACCTATATAAATCCTTTTGTATACTCAATACATTAGTAACAATTTTTTTTTTGCTAGATGGTTAACAAAAATAGTTGTCTTAACTCCCTGTGTCAATTCTATTGCATAAGCAGTGATGCTAGCAATTAATGGAATTAAGCTGTTATACCAACAATAACCAAGCCTAATACCCTCTTACTTCTGCTAAAAGCCTAACTCACTTCTTCCTGCACTATCAAGCTTTTTTCAGTGAATCAATGTTTTCTAATACTCAGAGCAGTGAGATGAAATCTGGTTGATAGACTCCAGTAACAGACATGCCAGTTTTCAACACACTAACATAACTGGAAATTATACAGCCAATGCAACTTACAATAAATACTGTAGAAGAGACAAAACTAATTTTATCTTGGCAATTAAAAGAGCCTTAAAACATGCACTAACTCTTGTTTGAAATCCAGACCCTGTCCCAATATTATCTCTTGCTATCCTAACATCACAGGAAGTTAAAGTTAGCTTCCGAATATGTCTCTGACAAAGTCCAGATCCAGTATTCCAAAAGTAGACTGTTATTTCCCATATTGGATTGATTTCTAGACCAGTACATGATTGAGTCTTAATAGTTGGTCACCTTTAGGATGAATACAAGAGACATGATTTCTCTTTGTGACTCTCTATCCCACAAGGTTTACAAACTTGAGGCAAGGCATTTTGTCCCATCTGGAATATAGACAAGAAAAAGTGGGTTAGGAGCATATGTCCAATTAAACTCCCCAGTCACCCTTGTCAGGACACTCAGCAAGCACACAGGTCAGCATAATTCTTTGTCTCAGCAACAGTATGTATCACCAATCTTTTTAAAGTTCCATGGGCCTCTTCCACAATACCTTGTCCTTGAGGATTATAGAAAATCTCCATAATAAATTGTTTACAAAAAGTCTCAACTGCTCAACTACAAATGCCAGACCCATTATCTTTTTTGTAACTTTAGATATTTTATTTATTTAACTTTCAATATTATCTCCTCTCCCAATTTCCCCCAAAAACCTCTTATCCCATCTTCCTTCCTCTTATTTCTATGAGTGTGTGCTCCCACCATTCTCACATTCTTGCCTCCCTGTTCTCAATTTCCCTAATACTAGAAAATCCAAACTTTTAGGTACCAAGGCCTTCCACTTTCACTGATACCTGACAAGGCCAACCTCAACTACCTCTACAAGTGGAGCCATGTGTCCATCCCTTTGTGTTCTCAGGCTGAAGTTTTAGACCCTGGGAGCTCTGGTTGAGTGTTTTGATACTCCTTCTAAGAAGGACCAAAACACCCACATTTTGGTCTTCCTTGAGTTTCATGTAGTCTATGCATTGTATCTTATGTATTGTGACCTTTGGGGCTAATATCCACTTATCAGTGAGTGCATAATATGTGTGTTCTTTTGTGATTGGGTTACCTCACTCAGCATGATATTTCCCAGTTCCATCCATTTGCCTAAGAATTTCATAAACTCATTGTTTTTAATAGCCAAGTAGTACTCCATTGTATAAATGTACCACATTTTCTGTATCCATTCCTCTGTTGAAGGGCATCTTGGTTTTTTCCAGCTTCTGGCTATTACATATAAGGCTGCTATGAACATATTGGAGCATATATCCCTGTTGTGTGTTGAAACATCTTTTGTGTATATGCCCAGAAGTGGTATAGCTGGGTCCTCAGTTAACACTATGTTCAATTTTTTGAGGTACCACCAGACTGCTTTCCATAATGTTTGTACCAGTGTACAATCCCACCAACAATGGGGGACAGTTCCTCTTTCTCCACATCCTTGCCAACATATGCTGTCACCTGTGTTTTTAATCTTAGCCATTCTGACTGGTGTGAGGTGAAGTCTCAGGGTTGTTTTGATTTGCATTTCCCTGATGACTAAGGACTCTGAATACATTTTTAGGTGCTTCTCAACCATTTGAGTTTCCTGAGGTGAGAATTCTTTGTTCAGCTCTGTACCCCATTTTTAAATAGGGTTATTTGATTTTTTAGAGTCTAATTTCTTCAGTTCTTTGTATACCTTGGATATTAGCCCTCTGTCAGATGTAGAATTGGTAAAGACCTGTTCCCAATCTGTTGATTTGTCCTATTAAAGGTGTTCTTTGCTTTACAGAAGCTTTGCAATTTGATGAGGTCCCATTTGTCAATTCTTGATCTGAGAGCATAATCCTTTGGCGATCTGTTCAGAAACTTTTCTCCTGTGCCCATGTGTTTGAGGATTTTCCCCATTTTCTCTTCTATTAGTTTCAGTGTAGCCAGTTTTTTGTGGGGGTCCTTGATCCACTTAGACTTGAGCTTTGTACCAGGAGATAAGAATTTGCATTTGTCTACATGCTGACCTCCAGTTGAACCAACACCATTTGTTGAAAATGCTGTCTTTTTTCCCACTGGATGGTTTTGGTTTCTTTGTCAAAGAACATAGGTATGGGGGTTCATTTCTGGGTCTTCTATAATATTCCATTGATCCTCCTGTCTGTCTGTCTCTGTACTAATACCATGTAGTTTTTTTGTTTTTTGTTTTTTTGTTTTTTATCACTACTGCTTTGTAATACAGCTCGAGGTCAGGGATGATGATTCACCCAGAAGTTCATTTGTTGTTGAGAATAGTTTTTGCTATCCTGTTTATTTTTTTATTCTAAATGAATTTAACTTTTCTTTCTATCTCTATTAAGAATTGAGTTGGAATTTTGATGGGGATTGCATTGAATCTCTAGATTGCTTTTGGCAAGATGGCCATTTTTACTATATTAATCCTTCCAATCTATGAACATGGGAGATCTTTCCATCTTCTGAAATCTGTTTCAATTTCTTTTTCAGGGGCTTGAAATTTTTGTCATACAGGTCTTTTACTTGTTTGTTTAAATTCAAACCAAGGTATTTTATATTATTTGTGACTATTGTGAAAAATGTCGTTTCCATATTTTCTTTCTCAGCCTGCTTACCTTTTGAGAAGAGGGAGGCTACTGACTTGTTTGAGTTAATTTTATATCCAGCCACCTTGCTAAAGTTGCTTTTCAGGTTTATGAATTATCTGGTGGAAGGTTTGGGGTCACTTAATTATACTATCATATCATCTGCAGATAGTGCATTTTGACTTCTTCCTTTCCAATTTGTATCCCTTTGACCTCTTTTGTTGTCTAATTGCTCTGACTAGGACTTCCAGTACTATATTGTGTAGGTAGAAAGAGAGTGGTCAGCCTTGTCTAGTCCCTGATTTCAGAGGGATTGCTTCAAGTTTCCCTCCATTTAGTTTGATGTTGGCTACTATTTTGCTGTATAATATTTTTACTATGTTTAGGTATAGACCTTGAATTCCTAATCTTTCCAAGTCTTTTATCATGAAGGGGTGTTGAATTTTGTGAAATGCTTTCTCAGCATCTAGTGATCTGATGATTTTTTTTTCTTTGTGTTTGTTTATATAGTATATTACATTGATGAATTTCCATATATTGATCCAACCCTGCATTCCTGGGATAAAGCATACTTAATCATGATGGAAGATTGTTTTGATATGTTCTGGATTCTTTGTCAAAGATCAAGTGTCTATAAGTCTATGGGTTTATTTATGGGTTCTCAATTCTATTTCACTGATTAATCTGTCTGTATCTGTAACAGTATCATGCGGTTTTTACCACTATTTCTCTGTAGTTCAGCTTGAGGTAAGTGATTTCCTTCTCCCAGAAATACTTTTATCATTAGGAATTGTTTTAACTATCCAGTGTTTTCTGTTTTCCATATAAAATGAAAATTTTCTCTTTCTATGTCATTGAAGTACGGTATTTACTTAAACTGAGAATTTATAACAGAGGAATCTCAAATGGACAAGAAGCACTGAAAGAAATTTTCAAAGTCCTTACTCACTGGTAAAATTCAAAACAAAAAGGCACTGAGATTCCACCTTAAACTAATCAGAATGGCTAAGATAAGAAAACTCAGGGGACAGCACATGTTGGCAAGAATGTGGAGAAAGAGCAATACTCCTTCATTGCTGGTGGGTTTGCAAACTGGTTCGACCATGCTAGAAATCAGTCTGGCAGTTCCTCAGAAAATTGAAATATGATCTCTCTGATGACCAAGCTATACCACCCTTGGACATATAAACAAAAGAAACCCCACCATACCACAGGGAGACATTATCCATTATGTTCATATTGTCCTTATCTGTGATAGTCAGAAACTGGAAACAACCCAGATACTCCACAACAGAAGAATGGATACAGAAAATGTGGTTGATTTATACAATGGAATACTATTCAGCTATTAAGAATGAGGACATCATGATTTTGGCAGGCAAATAGATGGAACTAGAAAATATCATCCTGAGAGAAGTAACTCAAACCCAAAAGGATGTGCATTGTATGTACTCACTTATAAGTGGATATTACCCAAAAAATGTATGGAATACCTAGGATACAATCACCCAAACTCAAAAAGGATTAGAAACAGAAGGGCCCAAGTGAAGATGCTGCAATCCCACTTTGGAAGGAGAAGAAAACAATCACTGGAGACAGAGGGATGGATGGACCTGAGTGGGAAAGAAAGGGAGAAGAAAAAATGGGAACATGATCAGGTATTCGGAAGGTGAAACAGAAGAGAAGTCCTGAGTGCCAGCAGAATAGATGAAAATATACAACCTCAGTGGGAGGGTGGAAAGTATGGGACCCACCCTCTTGAATGTACAAGACACCTAGGAGGGTAGAGACTCTCAGGACTCAAAGGCAAGAAACCTTAGATTAAATGCCCAATATTAGAGAGCAGAAACTTGTAGAGTCTACTTCCAGTAGAAAACAGGGCATCAAGTGGAGTTATGAGGTTGCCATCCCACAATAAGCTTCTGACTATCACAGATAAGAACAATATGAACATAATGGATGATGTCTCCCTGTGGTATGGTGGGGTTTCTTTTGTTTATATGTCCAAGGGTGGTATAGCTTGGTCATCAGAGAGATCATATTTCAATTTTCTGAGGAACTGCCAGACTGATTTCTAGCATGGTCGAACCAGTTTGCAATCCCACCAGCAATGGAGGAGTGTTGCTCTTTCTCCACATTCTTGCCAACATGTGCTGTCCCCTGAGTTTATTCTATGAGCCAGAATTGGGCCTGCCTAAAAGACCTGCAGGGACAAAAAATGGAGAAGAGACTGATAGAAAGGTAGTTCAGTGACTGGCCCAAATTGGGTTCCATCTCAAGGAGAACCTTGTAGGCCTGAAACTATTATTGTTGCTATGGTGTGCTTACAGACTGGAGTCTAACCTGGCTGTGCTCCTTGAGGCCCAACAAGCAGCTAAATGAAACAGAAGCATCTATTTATACACAATCAATGGCCAGAAGCCAGGAATCCCCATGATTGAATTAGAGAGAGGCTGGAATAAGTTGTGAAAGATAATCACAGAGAAAAAAAAAAAAACTTTCAACAGGACTTTCAACAAACCTGGACCACTAAGATCTCTCAGACTCTGAACCACAAACAAGGCAGGATATATGAGCTGTCCCAAGGCCCCCAACACACATAAAGCAGAGAACTACCTGGTCTTGCCTCAGTTAGAGAAAATGCACCTAATACTCCAGAAACTTGAGGACCCAGTGAGTGGGGAAATGAGGCAGGGGTTGAAGAATATCCTCTTGGTGACAGAGGGTAGAGGAATGCAATGAGTAACTGTGGAATGGTGCACAGGGAGGAAGTGATGACTAGACTGTATAAAAATAAAAGTAATTAAAAAATAGAAAATACAACAAAACAAAATAAAAACAAAATAAAAAACCCAAAGACATCATGAATTATCAGGCAAATGCATAGATCTTGTTAATATCATCTTGAATGATATAACCCAGTCCCAAAGGGACATTGTATTGTATGTACTCACTAATAAGTGAATATTAGCCATAAAATACAGGATACTCATGCTACACTCCACAAACCCAAAGAAGCTAAATAAGAAGGAAGGTACAAGCAGGGATACTTGAATCTATCTCACTTATAGGCTGGGAAATAGTCATAAGAGGGAGATTGAGGGGGAAGAGAAGGGCATGTAGAAGGTTCAGAATCAGTTGTGGGGATGAACAGGAGAGATAGCTAAATGAGAGTAAATGAAAATCTGCAACTCATGGAGGTGGGGAGGTAAGGGATATCTCAAGGAAGAGCCAGAGACTTGGGGTAAGGGACACCCCCAAGAATCAATAGAGGTATCCTTAACTGTGACTCTGGGAATTTAGGGTATGGAACCTAAAAAGACTCTCTCCTTTCACCAGGCAGGCAGCAGGTACCCCAGTGGAGTGATAGGAACACCATCCTAAAGATAAAACTTTTGACCCAACATTTGTCTTCTCTACAAAAATTTCAGTGACAAGGAATCGAGAAAAGACTGAGGGCATGGCCATCTAACAGCCATCACAATTTGAAAACCATCCCATAGGCAAGCACCAAAACATGACAATAATAATGATACAGTTATGATTGCAGACAAGAATCTAACATGGCTGCCCTCTGAAAGGCTCCATCCAGAAGCTGACTCAAACAGATGCAGACACCCACAGCCAAACAATGAACTGAGCTTTGGGAATCTTATGAAAGAACAGGTAAAAGGATTGTAGACTCTAAGGGGATAGAAACTCCACAGAAAGACCAACAGAGTTAACTAGCCTGTATCCTTGAGGCTCTCAGAGACTAAACCACCAACCAAAAAAACATACATGGGCTAGACCTAAGCTTTCATGCACATATGTGGCAGTTGTGGAGCTTGTTCTTTTTGTGAGTCTTGAAAAACTGGAGTGGGGATGGGTGGCCATCCCAAAAGCTGTTACCTGTTTGTGGCATATGTTCTTCTAGGTGGGCCACTTTGTATGACCTCAGTGGGAGAGGATGCACCTAGACTCACAGATAGTTAATGTGCCAGGGTGGAGCTATACACAGGGGACCCATACTCACTCAGAGGAGAAGAAGATGGGGCAATTTGAGAAGGTATATTGAGAAAGGACAATGAGTGGGATGTAAGGTAAATAAGTGATAAATAAATAAATAATTAAATAAACAGAGAAAGATTATAGTATAATGTTAAATGGACTTCTAACTATAATCTGCTCTTAAACAAGGGTGAACATGAAACTGGGTTAAGGGTCTCAATAATAAAGAAAAATATAAATTACTATTTATGTTTTCATTTTGCATGGAACTGATTTTTTAAAAGATTTTTCTAATGAAAATAATTTTGCAAATATTTTTTCAATGAATTTGAAAACAAGCATATTAAATTTACAATCTATTTTTTACATATTGAAATGTACAACATAAAATCTCGAAAAAGCCACTTATTATGTCATATTTTTTTCATTTATTTCCAACATTTTCTTTCATCAAGTACTTAGCTTAGAAAGCTGATAATCAGCCGGGTGGTGGTGGCGCACACCTTTAATCCCAGCACTTGGGAAGCAGAGGCAGGTGGATTTCTGAGTTCGAGGCCAGCCTGCTCTACAGAGTGAGTTCCAGGACAGCCAGAACTACACAGAGAAACTGTCTTGAAAAACAAAAACAAAACAAAACAAACAAACAAAAAACCCAAAACAAAACAAAAAAAAAAGAAAGAAAGAAAGCTGATAATCATAAATTCTTCTCCAGTCACTTGAGAAAGAACTCTTGTCCAAAAATATTTGGACTTTCCAAAAGTTAAAATTGTGATTTTTAAAACATAATACTAAAAGAAAATTTAATTTTAAAAAATATTTTGGATATGTGAAAATAATGATTTATTGAAGCTATATTTAACTTACATATCAGCTAAATAGCATCCATACTACTTATAAGAAATTTTATGACACAGTAATAATGATCAAATATTGGGAAGCTATTTCCTCAAGCAGGACTTGTGGAATAAGTAAATGAATACCACTATTATAGATGAAATTAAAGAGGTTAATCTGGGAGGAAGAGGAGGAGTAAAGGAGAGGAAGATCCATAAAGGAGAGGAAGAAAAAAAGGAAGAGGAGGAGCTAAGAGAGAGATGGAAAACAAGAGAGGGAGATGGAGGCTGATGTTTGCTTGTCTGTAGCAGTCAAAGGTAGTTGATATATGTAGGTTGGGTATTGGGTTACACCTCTGATTGTAAGGGTATCTTGTTATTGATCATTACTATATATATAAGCCTTTGGATAGTCTAAGCATTAGACTCTCATCAGTACAAACCCCGTGTGTTGGTGGGATGGTCTGGGCACTGTCCAGCCTTGTAGAGATAGCGTGGAAGATTGGCAGAGCCATCTCCCATACTGGCATCTTGTGGTGGCAAGGCTGGTGTCTCTAGCTGGCCATTTCTAGCTGTGTCATGCATCTGGCCTCTGGCCACATGATTGAGCTAGGCAGAGATGCTGCAGCCTAGACAGTCAGCTCTACCGGCAGCCTTTTATAAATAATTACTACAACAAGTTAAAAAGTATAAAAAAATAATAAACTAAGAATAATTTATATTATACAGTGTATAATTTAAAAAATTTTAGAAATTTGAAGTTGATTATTTTTCTAAAACAATTATATTTTTGTAAGGTTGAATAATTATTATGATTCTCTCTCTTTTTCCTCTCCTCTTGGCTTTCTGTCAGGTTTCAGAAATAATACAAATCTGAAAATGTTATTTATGCCCTATCCTTTGTATGATAGAAATATGTTTCTTTAATTGCCAAACTGTTCTTGGTATTTCTAATTTACATTTAGAATATCAAAATTGGGACATAATCTGTGTGATATGAGCACAATTAGTCTTATTTAAGAAAATAGATCTTTAAGACACCAGATATTATGCTCCTGATAATAGAAGGACATTTAGCAGAAAAGTCAATGAGGGAAGTCCTATGCACATTTTCAATCTGAAAGAATCAGTATCTCAATCTCATCTGGCTGGAAAAACAGGTCTGCAGCTACTGTTGCAATGTGCATGCAAACAGACAGAGCTAGAGATCATGGTAAAAAAAAAAAGTAACAGAAACTCCATGGTAAAAATATTAGATGTGTTTTATTATACAAAGAATTTAAATGTATATGTATATATGCATATAATCTCTCAATATATAGTT
Source organism: Arvicanthis niloticus (assembly GCF_011762505.2). Taxonomy (NCBI): domain Eukaryota; kingdom Metazoa; phylum Chordata; class Mammalia; order Rodentia; family Muridae; genus Arvicanthis; species Arvicanthis niloticus. Next base: position 67,468,865 of record NC_047671.1, on the reverse strand, counting down.
ATCTATCTACATAGATCCCAATTCACATATATTCTAAACAATCTTAAATTGTGCATTTGTAATACTAATATTTCATAAAACATTTTTGTTACTATCAAATATTGTGCCTTACTCAATAGAAAGATTGATGTCCTAGGTTGAAAATTTGAATCTTCATTTGCACATGTTCCTAGTTGAGCATGCCCAAACAGAAGCTCTGTTGCATGATTTAGGTTCAGAAACTATGATCAAATTTTATGCAGATACTGTGAAAAAGTGTATTTTACATGATCTATTTAGGGTAATGTTACTCTTCAACATGGTGCTAATATTTATGTTTTGTTTCTATTTTTATTCGATATTTTATTTATTTACATTTCAGGTCTTATCTTTTTTCCCCTTCCTATAAACCTCTTATTCCATTCCCCCTCCTCCTTTTTGTTTTTATATCATTTTAATTGGATGCAAGTATTAAGGTCAGTTCTAGGTTGAGGAACTAACAATACAATAGATGCAAATAGTCAAGGAACAAGCAAGACAATAAACACAAATAGTCAAAGAGAAAGCAAGGCAATAAAGAAAGTTCCATGAACACTCCTGTGATCACTGTTTCTAAGGACTTATCAGGATGACCAAAATATCTGAGCCTACTTCTTTGTCCTAGCTCAAAGTCATTTTCATATCTGATACCTACTTCTGTGTTCTAGTCTAAGATTGATATTCCTGCCTGAAATTACTTCTTTGTTCTAGTCTAATGTCAGAATTCTGCCTGAAGTCCACTTCCTTGTTCTTGGCCAATATTATATTCACTCCAACCAGCCCATTTACTTATCCTGGGCCCACGTCAGATTCTTGCCAAGCAGTCTCAAAAGGTCTTTGTCTCTCCCCCTTTTTATCTCATAAACAAGACTGAACAAGTCTTAGGTTGTCCTGCCAAGAATGCCTTCCTTACCCATCATGAAATATGTATTATCCAAAGCAATACACTTCTGTCTTAGGTTGGTAAGGCTCTGTGCAGAATCTTACCCATCTTTGGTTTGCCAGCCTGTTAATTTAATAACTCAGTCTGGGGGTCTATCTTCAGTTTCAAGCCATGTACTTTGGTTGCCAACATGTTGATGTTGTTAAAGACAAGCTTTAATGCCATCATGGAGCTTAGAGACTACACTTTTAGGGATGATTTCTATTGTTCATATATTTATGTTTTAAGTGATGTTTGTTTTGCTGAGTGCAAGAAACATGTGATAGGCCTCCCAGAGAAAACACTGATGAATGATACATTTTATTCAGGCATGAAGCTGTTACAGTATCCTTGACATTCATTTCAACATTTAGAATTTTGTAAAATATATTTGATATGTTAGTTTTTTTAATTGACATGGATGTCATGTAGCTATTTTCTCAGTACTCTGTAGGAGAAGCCAGTAGTTTTACTAGATCTCAAATCTTTTAGACTATACTAAGCTACAATTAGATACTGTTTTAAAATTAATACAAATTAAAGAACTTTCATAAGTACTGCATACTCTTTCATATATAAAGTTAAATAAAGTAGATCAGAATGTATTGCAGAGAATAACAGAAAAAAATGAAGGTGCAGACCAAGTGCATGGGTAAGAGAAGGTTTGATCTGATCAGAATATAGAAAATTAATGTGTAGAGCAATAACATGAACCATTACTGTGTAAATTATGACATATTAATATTTTTAAATAGTGAGATGCATTTAAATAGAAATATATAGTGAAAATATTTGTTAATAAGTTAAAATATTTCTGTTTGAAACTCCAAAATGTGAAGTCTTGATTTCTGCTAGCATCAATGGTGTGCCTTCATTAAATTAACATTTGTTCAATTTTACAGACTAACTGAAGATTCAGGATTCACTGCACATAATGGGAACACACATCATGAATTCTAGATAAGAATTCTGCTTTCTATTTGAGATATAGTTTACAAAGATTTTTCCATTCATGAGTTGTTCCATTGTAAAAATTCCCTTAACTATGTTCTTTATAAAGCAAAACATTAAAATATTTATAAATCACTGTTAAAAAATCAGCAACATTTGTTTGTATGTTCTGTTATTTTCCTGTATCTCTTAACTGGTTATTAAAAATAATTGAGATGATTGTAAAAAAAATTTTTCTCTATTTTATTTGAACTAATTTTCTTCACATTATATATTTTGATTTCAGATAATTTTTAGTTTAAAGGTACCATATAATTTTATTCCTGATTCTGAAATGAGCAACCAAAGAAAAACCATGAAGAGATCAATAATATAAATACACATATAGTAAAGAAATTTAAACATTAATTTTTTCTGAATAAATAGTCCCACATTTAGCTAGATTCATATAAGAAGTCCACTAGACTTTCAAAGAGGAATTACAACCAATACTTCTGAAATTATTACAAAAGAAGAAACAAATGGAACATTCCTAGATTAATTTTTTACAAAGCCACTGTAAGTATAACATCATATAAGATAGAGAACAAAGGTGAAATTAGAAGTCAATGTCTCTGATAAATATATACAAAAAAGTTCTTGGTACAATTCTTGAAAAGTAAATTAAAGCACTGTATTAGTTAGATTATCTGGCCATAAGAAACTTGAGAAGAAAAAGGATTGTCTCATCTCATACTTCCAAATGGTAGTTCATCATCTAGCAAACCCAAGCCAGGAATGTGAAAACAAACAAAAAAAATGAGGCAGAGATGAAAGAAAAATGTTGATTAGTAGCTTGCTTTATGACTTGATCAGAGGGTTTTCTTATACAACTCAAGGTCACTTGACTAGGAATTGAGGGTCTAGAGTTTTCTAGATACATCTATATCAATCAATAATTAAGAAAATTATATCCAATAGATATGTCTAGAAACCACTCTGCTGGACACAATTCTCAGTGGAGATTCCCTTTCCCTGATGGTTTTAATGTGTACCAAGTTGGCAGTCATATATCAAAAACATTACCAACTATAAGAAAATTGGCTTTATGCCAAACATCCAGAGACAGTTGACCATACATAATAAACTAATGGTAATACATCTTGTAAATGAGTTTAAAGACAGAAATCACAAGCTTATTTCAATAAATGAAGGGAAGGTCTTTGGCATTATTCATAAGAGTCTTAGAGAGGAGAGGACAGGAGGAACCATGTCAGACAAAGTCATCCCAAAGAAAAAAATTTAGAGGCAACCCAAATAAAACAGGTTCAATAATGTGCTATACACATATTTTTTCAACACAATATTTAAAGTACTAGGTAGACCAATGCTAAGAGATGGGAAGGGAATTAAAGGGATACAAGTAGACAAATAAGAAATCACATACCCTTATGTATGTGATGGCAGTACACATAAGAGAACCCACAAAATGTATCACAAATAACTGAATAATTTAAAACATATACAGAAATTTTATTGTGCCAAAATGTAGTCCAAGATGAAAATTAATGCATAAAATCTAAATTTTTAGTTTAACAATTGCTCCATGAACAATTGCTCAAATTAGGTCAGTGAAAATAAATATACTGAGAAGAATTGAATTAGTCATCTAAGTCTTGAGTTCAGACAATCCAATCAAGCTGAAACTCTTCTTGCACACTTAGAATTTTTTTGAGATTATAATGCTAATGAGGAGAATCAAAATGCATGTAGTTTTATCATATATATATATATTATTTTTGATTAAATTTGAGACATGTAACCATTCTTTCAAAAAAAGGCTTCTAAATCATTTAAACTTCAGGGATAATTCATACCCAAACAATAGCACCTCCATTACTCATTCTGTGGGATTCTACATCTTCTATTTTGGTAACTTTGAACATAGTTCTTGTGGTTTTCTCCTCTAACTATAAATTAGATGAAACAGAAAGGAAACCTAACTCTTCTCCATCCATTTGTAAACATGTTTTCTTGTTAAATAATGGTAAAATCTGTTACAATCAGTTTTCATTCTAAATACAACAGTTTACACCTCAGAAAATATAGAATAAAGATGTAAAGAGAAGAGGATATCAGATACATTCTGAGTGACAGTACAAACAAAAACTACAGAAACCCCAGTTCTGGGAATTTTTGAGAAGATAATAAGTGAGGGATATCCCTTCAAAGTGAATCCATCTTCACAATGCATAAAATTATGGTTAGACTAGAAGATATAAAAGAAGCCACTATTATTTTGTTATGTTTTGAATTAATTTAAAATGAAATATGTAGATAAATACATAATCAGTTTTAAAAAGCAAACAAAATCCCAACTCTTCCAGTGTTGTGATATATGAAAGGGTATATTGGCACTAAACATTTGTAAAATATTTCTTTGAATCATAACAATTAGAAATACAAATGTCTATTAGTGTCTGTTCACACAACTTCCAACCTTGGAGAAAAGACAGTTAACTATCAACTATACTCTGTCAATGTTTCTAATATTGTAGACTAGAAACTTCATGCATTATGCGTGAAACACTTTTTTTCCATGATTGTTTTGCCATTAAAATTAGTAATGATTTAGAAGAGTCTGCCAAAAACCTTTCTAGCTGAGAAAGTGCCTCTACCCATTACAGAGTGTAATTATGTTTGTTCATCTTAATCTTCTTTGTGGTACAGCATACATTTTGGTTCTGAGTATAATAACATGGATCAGAAGATGACCACAGTCATGGTGAAAGCTCTCAAATAATTGCTTTAGTATCCTGTGAGCACCTTATACACAAGAAACTTAAAAATTAGGCATTCTATTTGCAATGGTTTTCCAGACTCTTAAAAATCATCATAATAATATATTGTATTAAATACTCAGTAAACTAATAAAAACTATTACAAGCAAAGTCAGTAAGAAGAGCATTAATAAAAATATATTAATGACCTAAATGTCCCAAATCTTCCTTTATGGAATACATGAATATTTTAATAATCCTTTTCTTATTAATATTCACATAGCAGCATCAAGATGAATTTGAATTTTCATACTTCATTTTTTTACTTAATTTGAAATATTTCAAAGGACTCACTTTCTTAGGTTTTATTGCTGCAGTTTAGATTTAAAAATGTTTATGGAAATGAACTAAAAATATGAAAAAATTAATAGCATTACTACTACAAAATATTAGTTTTTACTATCTAACTTTAAGTTTACAAGAAACTTTAGAAAGAAAACCACTTGTATATAGTGGTGTAAAACATAGTCAACATGAATTAAAGACAAAGGAGACTTGAAAAAACTTTTGCTCTGAAAAAACCACTTAGTGTTGCCTCTTTGAAGAGTAAAAATACTGACATTGTTGAGGGGACTCCTTTATTTTTATAATATATATGTGCTTATTCATTTTACACTATGCTGAGAAAGATACAAAATTAGAGTGTTGTTAATATTTAATAAAGAACTGAACAATCCAAGGTTTACTGAACAATTAGTGGAATCATAAATGTAAAAATGATGAAACTTCATTTCACACAAAGCAATGCACTGTATGAAGCAGTATCACATTATATGTGGTCCCTTTGCCCCTAGTAGAATCTCAGACACATTCTTAGTTACTTTGTGGCTAATGCCATCTCTCTTGTAAATTGGTTTGTGTTTCTCTTCATCACAGTTCTTTCATGACTCATCATTATTTTTTTCATGATCTCCCCTGGGCTTGAATGTGAATATAGCTTGAAAAACATCTCATTCTTGAGCTAATTACTTATCTGCATGCAAAACTATGCGGTTTTATTAGCTTCAAACTTAACATATCTGTCATGGTTTTCTATTCTGTGGTAAAGAGTAATAGAAAATTTAATTTTTTTTTTTTTGCCTTTTTCTTTTTAAACCATAAACAACTTTTTTCAAAACTGTAGTTATTTCAAAACTTCAAAATGTTTTCAGGATCATACTGGTTACTTTGTAAGTTTACCATGTTTGATTAATGCTGCAGTAGTGTCTGTAATTTGTAAGGTCTTCTCAATTTTCAGAGTACATGAGTAGGATAGAGACAACAGTGGCAAGATAACTCCCCATTTAAAGTGGGAAGTTAAAGGTGAAACTGAGGTTCATAGTCCCAAACAATTTAATGCTAACTTTTAAATTTAGAAAAAAAAAATCATTGCAAAAGAAGATGTCATTCCCTGTGGCTGTGATAATATGAATCACTGAAAGTAACTTAGAAGAGAAATGGTTCATGTAGACTCTTAATTTGAGGTAACAATTCAACATTTCTGGGAAATAAGGGATTTGCACAATGATTCAATCAATTACAAACAAAAGCAAGACAGGAGAAAAATGAATATACATTTGTCTACACTCAATTCATGTAACACACTCACACAGTTCAGAATCCCCTGGCTTGTGATAACAGTAGCCACATGATGGCAGATATACATTTGCTTTCAAAATATAAAGCTCTTATTGGCAGAAAAATATAATGGCCACTAGAGCTGAGAGTAGATAAGTTATTGAGAAGGCTCTAGAGATCTACTCTGCCTCTTGATGGCCTCAAGTAACATACTGAGTACTCAAATACTGCATGTTAAATTGTGTATTTAACATGCAATTAAAAATTGTAAATACTCAAAAAGGTGATGAGTTCACTAATGTCTTTATTTAGCACCTTGTAAGTCTATATCACACTCTACATTCTAAATTACAATGATAGGCAGCTCTTTTATGGTAAAGTTTAATTTTGCTTCTAGTGAATTCCTTGCTCCAGATCCACCCTTATTGTCACCATAGATAAGTATGTGTGTCTATATTTATGGATGAGTGTTCATGCACGTGGATTGCCTATATTTTGGAAATAATATTAATGAAAATGCTATACTCTCCTATAAAGTGGAACTGTTTAATTTCTACAGAACATGGGTTTCTAGTTCTCTTAATTATCTGTGAAAATGCCTGGTTTCCTTGTAATGATGAAAATTTAGAAAAATAGAAGTACAGTCTCAGAGTGCTACCCTATTAGAAAGATATTTAGATTGATGTACCTATTAGTAAGAAATGCCAAAATATACCATCCAACTTTTACAAACAAGGACAGAGTCATAGAATATTCTCACTCACAAACCAGCTTCTGCTTGTCCAGGTCTTTGAGACTACAAAGATCTAAGACACTCTCAGCCCCAGAACTTAAATTGTAAGTAAGACACTTAAATTGGAAGTAGAGGAAAGCATAAAATTGTTCTTGATTTTACAATAACGGGAATTATTTTGAAATCAAGTATGCAATCAATATTCGACATTTTCATTCTACATCAAAACTGTTCTACTTCTATTGAAATCCAGTAATTCAAATGTGGAAACAAAGGCTTCTAATAAATGTCTAACATTATCCCTCAGCTTGTAAGTATCAAATTAGTATGTCTTTCTATCAAACTGTTTTGGATTAAGTTAGATTGTGTTAGAATGTATGATTTACAAAGAGCTGTGTTTGATTTGTTGACTTGAATTTTAGAAAAGATCAATCAATGACACTTGTGTTGACATTGAGACAGAATTCACCAACACTTCTGAAAGATGCATAAATATTTGTCATTTGGAAAATATACTTACGTGTCCTCAGGATTGATGATTAAAAAACAAACCTTTCAATACATTTTGAAAGAGTTGAGAGAAGGCTATGTCCTGCAGTACTAAATATTCAGGCAAAATTTACTTCTTCATTTCTTTGATACACCTATCTCATTAGTATGTAAATTTGCCTTCAACACTAGCAAATTGTAAATAATTGCATTTAAAATAAGTTTACTATGTACAAATTTTGAGTTTTGTAATTATTATATACATGTACATAAATAGAATATAAAAGTTTCTCTGCTGAAAAGTGTTCACAATGAGAAATTTTCTGAAGTCCCACACTATTAGGAGTGATATTTACCGAAGTTATCCAATAAATACTTCCTAACTCTGTTGTTTGATTCATTACTTTTTAATTAAAGCTAGAGATGTTTTATCATAATTTACTTTAGGAAATTCCAGACATAGTTAAATTTTTACTTTCACTTCATTTTGATATTTAATTTACCTAGCACTTTACTAGCCTTCTCTGAAATAATGTTCTTTGTAGTTTTATGTTACTGTGCTAGATGGTTACCTCTGAGAATGTAAGTAGCACAGACATTCCTAATTACTTTATTATGCCTCACTCTGGGTGGTGGTTTGAATAATAAAAACTCCACAGGCTCATATATTTGAATACTCCAGAGTCACTGGAGTTGTAATATTTGAAACCATTAGAAAGAGGAAAGGTATGACACTGATGAAGGCATTAAGTCATTAGGAAAAGGATTTGAGTTTCAAAGCTCTGTGCTAAGGACAGAATCACTCTCAGCTTGAAGATAGCTAGTTCCTAGAACTTCAGGCTCTCCATATATTTAACATAACACTTTTAGGTTTACTGGGCTGCTCAAGGATAGGCATCCAATATCTTTCAAAGAAGCATGACTAGCTAGTCAACATAAAACAAAATTTCTGCTATATCCTTAAGTTTCAGAATATATTTCAGAATTATCATTAAAAGATTTTTATACAATATATTCTAATCACAGGTTCAATTTAGAGAGGGTTGCAGTACTGAGAGTAGGAGTAGAAATTTGTTCATAGTTCTAAGAAGCAATCCCCAAACAACCTTTTCTTGAAAAGAAACTATTTTTCAGAATATTTAATAATTATAAAACAGCATATACAATAATGTAATGATTTATATTTTGATTTTATGATTTAAATTTTAAAGAAATATTTGTTTGATATTAATAGTCTAAAAAAATTCCAGTTAAATGTCAAGACCAATTTTTATATTAATTAGGTTTCAGAATTCTTCAAGAAACAGTTCTTCAGATAGTAGTTTCATTTTAGCAACTTGTATTTCTGTTCAGTTCCCAATTTGAACATTGAGTTAAACCTGACTTCTCAATAAAGATTCTAAAAGCTAGAAGGTCCTAGACAGATGTCTTCTAGACCCTAAGAGACCACACATGTGAGCCCAAACTTCAACACTCAGCAAAAACATTATATTCTCAGAAAACCTAAATTTAACCAACATCTTTCAGCCCTACAGAGTGAGAGGCCTCACTAATCACCAGGAAACCGAATCTTTCTGTCACAATTAGGAAAGATGAACAAACCAAAATTTACAAATCAAAATGGCCTGCCTTCAAAACCCACTGACCCTTGCAGGGATCCTTTGACCTGGGATTGGCCCAAGGAATGGAGAAAGTAACTTTTAAAACCAAACTTGACCACCTGGACCAAAAAATCTTATGTCACAACTATGTCTATCTAGACTTCCTAGAGGACTCGCCTCTTGTCTTAAACTTTTTCTTCCTAATCAGCAGTCAAAAGTTTTGCTGTGGTTAGCACAAAGCCCAAGGATACAAAGTAAGAGACAGGACCACCTGCCTACTTCTGCATTATTTCTCTACCTGGTCTTTTAAGGAGAATATTATCTTTCTATCTCTACCCTCTTCTATACCTCAGATGAAACAGTGGTCTCCATAAGCAGCTCAGTCACAGGTGGGTCTATCACAGACAGTGTGTGTGTGTGTGCGGGGGGCGGAGGGGAACATACCTGCTACAGAGACATGATGCTGCCAGGGGCTGACTTTAGAGCTTAAGTCTGTCATCCTGCTTATGCACACAATAGGAATAACCAAGGATCATGGGAATCAACCCACCACTACTGGCCCATTGCCACTAAGGATTTTTATAACTGGAGAACTCAGAACTTCCCCCCCTTTTTTGTAATCCCCTAGATATAATTAAGCTCTAAAAGACAATTCTCTTCATCCACCAACCCATATGGCATGATTGCCAACAGCTCTTTCAGATTCTTCTCACCACAGAAGAGAGGAAGAGGATTATGACAGAGGCCAGAAAACTGGGTCCTGGCATCATGGGGGAACACACCAATAACTAAGCAGCCATTGATGAGAGATATTTTTAACCCACCTAGATTGGGAGGTCAATACTGTTGATCTAGGCTCTGTTTACTGACTAGGTCTCAAGACTGCTGCATAATGGCCCACTAATCTGGTGAAGTATATTGTATTGGTGAGGGAGACAAGGAGAACCCCTCAGCTTTCTTAGAAACTGTCATGAGGCCATTCCAATAATACACCCTATGAACTCTGAATCACCAGAAGTGAAAGCAGCAATAGCTCTATTATTTACAGTCCAGGCAGCACCAGCTATCAAGAGAAAGCTGCAGAGGTTTCAGAGGTTAGGAGAAAAAGCCTGGGAGTCTTAGTGATAGTGGCAGAGAAAGCATTTAATGGAAAAGAGAATATAGAGGAGAAGCAGCTGAAGGCAGAGAAATTAATGGTGTAAAGACAGGTGAAAGAACAGAGGCAACCAATGGCTACTGGAAAGGAAGTAGGGCAGCCTGAAGGATAAAAAACACCTTATTTGAAAAAGAACCAGTGTACTTATTGTAAGGAAAAGGGCCACTGAGCCAGTGAATGCTACAAGGAAAAGAAACCATGGCATTAGAAGATGAAGATTGTGATGAATAATAGAAGAAATGGAACTTGGAACCCCTCCCCAAGACCAGGGTTGCCCTAAAATTGAAGAGGAAACTCATTAGCTTCCTTATAGATAGTAGAGTTCAATATCCTGTCTTGCTAAAACCTGAAGTCTCTTCAAAGAAATCTTGAGTCCAGGGGACAACTGGAATTACTATTCATGGACTACCTGAAGAACCTTGGACTTGGGAGTGGGCACAGTAACCCTCTCATTTCTCATTATATCTGAATATACATAAGCCCTCTTGGAAAGAGATTTGTTAACAAAAAAAATGAGGGCACTACTGTTTTCCTCCCCAGATAGAGCCAAACTATTAGATTCAGAAGGGAAGTTTATTCATGTTAGGAATACCACTCTAGCTAAATAGTACTGGTTGACTGATCTTCTCTACCCCTCAGAGGATAAAATTGCTACTTTGCAAGATTGCTTCCCAAACAGTTGGGCAGAGACAGAAGGAGATAGGATATCTAAACATCAGTCCCTAATTTGGGATGAGCTCAACCCAGGGGTAGAGCCTCTATAGGTCTGACAGTATCCCATGTCCCTGCTTTCCAGGGTGGCATAATCCCCCATTTCAGGAGGCTATTAAATATGGACATTTTGAGACCATGTCAATTGGCCTGGAATATCTTCCTCCTGCCAGTTAAAAAGTCTAGAGCTAATGAAGATAGACCAGTACAAGTCTTTAGAGAGGTAAACAAAAGAATAATGAATATTCACCCATCACTCCCTAATCTCTACACCCTCTTGAGTATTGTACCTCCTAAGAACCAATGTTCTACTGTGCTGGATTTAAAGAATGCTTTCTTCAGCTTACCCTTGGCACCCAAGAGCCAAAAACTCTTTGCCTTTGAATGGCATGATTCTTAAAGTAGGATTTGTAGACAGCTGACTTAGACACTTCTTCCCCAAGGATTAAAAAAAACCTGCCTATTATATTTCATGAGGCCCTTCATTAAGACCTGAGTGAGTAGAGAACGCTATACCCTAAACCGACTCTTTTGCAGTATATAGATGACATCTTATTGGCAGCAGAGACCAATCAAGAATGTCTGGAGGGAATCCAGGACTTCTTGGAAGCTCTGGCTAATTTGGGCTACCAAGTCTTCACTAAGAAAAACCAACTCTGACAACCACTGGTGACTTAGCTAGGGTACATAATAAAAGAAGATCAGAAATCAATCTCTAAAGCCAGGAAGAAAACTGTTCTGCATGTTCTGACACCTAAGATTCCTTTCCAGGTAAGGGAATTCTTGGGGTCTCCTAGATTCTACAGAATTTAGATACCATGCTTTGTAAAAATAACTAAGCCATTATAAGTAGCCATTAAAGGGCCTCCTGAGAGCTTTGTCTGGAATGGAGGGACATCAGAAAACCTTCAATACCTTAATTTCTAATTAAGAAATTTTCAATGCCTTAATTTCTATACCAGCCTTGCAGGTGCCAGATATGAACAAGCTTTTATGTTTCTTCTTGGATGAGAGATCTGAGACAGCCAAATGGTGTGAGGGGGTTATTTACTCAGACTCTTGGGCCCTGGTGTTGAACAGTTGCCTAGTTCTCAATGAAATTAGGCCCAGGAGCCATAGTCTGCACCCCTTGTTTGTGCATCATTGCGTCAATGGCCCTCCTGGTCAAGGATGCTTACAAACTTACATTGATCCAAAACCTGACCATCACCATGCCTTGTGCTACTGAAGGAGTACTTACACAGCTCCCAGACTGATGACTCACTAAGTCATTACCAGTCTCATGCCTTAAATCCCCCTATGATAACCTTCTAGGCACTAATTGCCCTGAGCCCTGCTACCCTGATTCCTGACCTATATCTCCATTGCCCATTTCATGATTGCTCAGATATTTTGGCCCACATCCACAGAACCAGACAAAATCTTCAGGATGCCCCCTTGATGTAAATAGAGAAAACATGGTTACGCCTATGGCAGTAGCTTCATTCAGGATTGAGAGTCTGGAGCAGCAGTGGTCCCAAACAGTGAGATAATATGGGTAAAACCACTCATCACAGAAAACTGAACTGATAGTTCTAATCTAGGCATTAAAACTAGGAAAAGACAAGAGACTTAATATTTATATGGATTGTTCATATGCCTTTCATGTCCATAGGGCATGTATTTATAGAGAGAGGCCTTGCAGAAGGAAACACTATAAAAATAAAGAGAAAATCCTCTCCATACTAAGGACTCCAATGGGGCCTAAAAAGTTGGCCATCATCCACTGTTCAGGACACAAAAGAGGGAAAGACCCAGTTTCAGAGGGCAACAATAGGGCAGATGATGCAGCCCAACATGCTGCCCTAGAAACCACACCTTTCTTGCCCTTAACATTCTTGAATCCATGAGATCCTATGCCTCCTGGCTACCCTATATATTCAAAAGATAACATAACCTGGGTTAAGAATTTGCCTATGTCCCAATGTCATGAAGGATGTTGGAGAGCAGGAGACTGAAAATTCATTGTGCCAGATGAAATAGAACTACACATACTTTAGAAGATCCACACTATTCCTACATGGGTGTCAGTAGGATGTGGAATTTCATACATCATGCTAATATCAGGTTTCAGGATACCAACTAGAAGGTAGCTGAGCTTGTCAAGATGTAAAGCCTGTTAGCTAGCTAACTTGGTGACTAATGAGAGGAACCCCAGTACTAGGTTCAGGGGCACAAAGCCTGGAAGTTACTGTGAGACAGAATTCATGGAGGTAAAACCCGGGAAATGTGGGTACAAATATTTACTGGTGTTTGTAAATACCTTTTCAAGGTGGACTGAGGCCTAACCCACCAAACATGAAACCAAACATGAAACAATGTCAAAAGCTGTTAGAAGAAAGTCTTTCAAAGTATGGTTTTCCTCTACTTGTAAGATTAATAATGGGCTGGCCTTTGTGTCCCAGGTTAGTCACTGATTAGTAAATATTCTGGGTATTGATAAGAAACTTTCTTTCACATATAGATGCTAGAGACAAGGACTGGTAGAAAGGATGAACAGTAAAGGATACTTTAACTAAACTGACAGAGACAGGCAGTTACTGAGTGACTCTTCTCCCTTTCACTTTTTGCAGTGTACAGAACTTCCTGTGCCAGATGGCACTCACGCACTTTGAGATCATGGTCAGTTAAAACCCTTCTAACATTTCTAAATTTCAGGGAAAAAATGACATCATTGGGTCAAATAATTACCAATTATCGGATGACTTTGAGGGTGTCTAATGGGTCCACAAACATATCTGGCATCCATGCCATTTATGAAACCAGTCAACTTCCATAGCCACATTGATTCCAGTCCAGAGACTGGATCCTAGTCAAGAGAGACAGCCAAGGGATGTTAGAGTCTCATTGAAAAGGCATCTATGGCATCATTCTGACCACCTCTACAGCACTCAGGATTGGTGGGATTGCAGTGTGGATCCACCCTATTCACATCTGAATTGCACACCTGTTTGCATCTGAGGACAACCCAGACAAGTACAGACCAAAAAAAAAAAAAAAAGAAGAAGAGTACCGAGCACCCTCCCAACCCTCTCAGGCTCAGTAACAGCAATCCTGATGAGCATCTCTACTGTATAGCCATAAAACCCAACCTCCATTAGCCTTTTAATCTTACCTGGCCTATCATCAATACAGCTACATGGGAGATTGTCAATTCCACTTCCTGGGTGGTGCCTCCATGTATCTAGTTCCCTGATCTCGCTATGACCTCTGTCATCTTACCATTAAAGCTTGGGTCATGGTGGCCAGTCCCGGTGGAGTTCGTCTTTCTTGTCAGTTCTTCTTGAGGCAGTTGAAAAAGTCTTAAGACTTTGTCTTAAGAGATGTTTAGGGTTCCTGTATAATAATAAAAAGTTTATTTATCTAAGTCTCAATTACTATGCTACTGTAGCTGACCTGCCTTCTGTGTTCCTCTGAGGGCAGAAACTACAGTCTCTGTCACTTAGCACCTCATCCTAAAATAGCAGGCGATTAAGTAAAGGATCAATTGCTAGAGCCTTTTCCCTTTTTATTCCAGATCCCTCTTGCTTGTCAGGCTATGGGGAAGTATGAAGCAATAAACTTTCATTGAACCAGGAGAAGAGAATAACAGTCACAGAAGGAAAAATTTTTATATAAGCAAATATGAATAAACTCAAATAAGTTCATAAACAGATTCATTCATGTGTAATTATACATTTCCATTCAAACTAGTGGGGTCCAGTTTGCATGCATCCTCACAATTACATACTTTCACACACATATGCATATATTCTCACAATTATATACTTACAGACAAATACATACTTACATATGCATATGGAGCAAAAGACAAAGAACCAGTGCAGAAAGGACTCATTCATTCTGAATTAGAAATTAGCTCCAATCTTTATTGCATAGAGAAAGAAAAAGCCTCTACCTTTTTAATGCTAAATAAATTAAGCCAAAGTTTGTAAGAAAAAAAGCTTTGTTCCTTTGAAAAAGTCAAAGTATGCCTTGATATTAAGAAAGAACCTGTTCTGTCTCATGGTAAGGAGAAACCTGCCTGCTCCCTCTGCTCCCTCTGCAGCTTTTTTTTCCTCTTTCCCTCTGCATTCTTCACATTGCTCTTTTATTTTTTATGTTACTTATGGTTTCTAAGTTATCCACTCTGTATTCTCCTTCTAATCTTGTTCTCTACTTCTGCTCTGAAGTCACAATGCTCTTACTCTCAATGCCTTTTCTCCTAAAGCTATGCCTATACTTCTAAGTTCTTCATGAGTTCAGATCTGTCCAAAATGTGTTCTGTCTAAAAAACTTCTTCTCAGCTCATTTTCTTTCAGTTTAGTTCTGCTCAGCTCTGTTTTGATTTTTCTCTTTGTCCCCAGCACTTAAACATCTTTCAGAATACATAATCACATGTTAAGACGTTCATCATAAGTTCACATAAAAAATCAATTCATAAATTGAAATAGAAGTTTACAACAGAGAATATTTAGATGCATTTCCATAAGGAGTAATTATCTAGCTAAACATTCATCACCTGTCACAGATCCACAGGTTCACTGTAGGTTTAAATCCATAACTAAGTTATTAGTGAAGTTTTGTACAGATAATCTCAGTCAATATTTTATCTTCTTTCCTGGCACCTATAATAAATCATTAGTCGCCTTTTTTATGACCTTTGCTTAATTGTTTTACAATCTCTTAGAATGTGCGCTGAGTAGGAGAAAGTCTGGTTTCTACCTAGAAGCCATTAACTGGTAAAAAATGGAAGACTGGCAGAGTTCTCATTGCAGTTTTGACTACCAGAAAAGGATCTAATAGCAGTCCCATTATAAAAGAGCTTAATAATCACTGATATAATTTTAAGAATTTTTATAGGATCATTATTAAGACTTAAGAAGTCATCTATTTGTCTATATGGCATTACTACAAGACTGTACATCTTCATAGATCTGCAGAGATCTGCTCAAAAGGGGTGGGCTAATACCTAGTTATTGTTACATATGTATAATAATAACAGGAAAAGCATATTAATAGCAGGAATCTTTCCTAAAATGAAATTTTTATGGACTTGCCAAAAAGAGCGGATCTGTTGCAGATTATATTATAATTCAAGCCAAATCACCTCAAGATCACTTGATAGTTATTAGCTTGTCCTATTATAGCCCTGACACTTGCCCCCCCCCCCCCCCCCCCCGCAGAACAACTTTGGGACAGCCCCCACCAAATTATGGCTGAAATGCACATTTGGTATGATGGCAGATTCAGCACCAAGTTTTTTATGTCTGTCCAGGACATTCCAAGAGCTGTGACTAAAGCAACAAATGTGGAGGCCCTGAGGCCTTTCTCTGTGTCCCTGGGGATGTGAATCTATAGGATGGATAAACTGGAGGCTCTCCAATAAAGACCTCATCACTATGACTAGGTTCAACACTAGGGGACTGTGGGCAGAAATACAATCATTTTGTTATCAGATTCACAGATGATGGCAGGAAAGTCAACTGGACTACTACTGGTAAAACTTGAGGAACTGAGACTTTATGTTACTGGTAAAGATCCTGGAGTCCTATTCACTGACTCCCTGTTAAGATACCTCTAATTGCTCTCAGCCCTAACTTCATGATAGCTAAACCCCCACCTATACCACCTCTGCAGGCTTGGATGCTAATCTCACTTCAGGGCTCATACCTATCTTTGCCTTACAAGGCCCTAAGTCAAAAAAACAAAGTGTAGACTGAGTAATGAAAACCCTTAAAGCCTCCAAAATATGATGGTGCAGTCTTTTCATGTGACCAACGTATCCAGACCCTAATTTACTAAGTCATAATGATTATGCTATGAGATAAGACCACGCTACTTTGAAGGTATAGCCCTAATTGAAAACCTTACTGAAACTGAGAACTCCAATAAGTGATGATGGCAACAATGTGAGGCTAGGCTGACCTTACAGTTCTTCCAAAGTCAGGGCAAATATACAGGAACAGACCTTGAGGCCTGTTGCCACCTTTGTAACCAGATGTACAGGATGAACTCAGACAATGATAAATACCTATTACCACCAACCACTGCCTGATGGGCATGTACTGCAGGGCTTAGCCCATGTACCCAGTGGGCTATAAAATACCAGGACAAGGAGTTTTGTGTACTTGTCCAGTTACTACCTAGGATCATCTATCAACAGACTAGACTAGACATCCTAGATAAAACCTTGGGTTATGTAACCACAAGAGCCAAGGGAGACCAATACTAGCTGTAACACTGGCAGTTCTCAGAGGATTGTTATGGCTGACACTGTAAACATGGTAGCTTCCATGGTGTTACAAAACAAACCTTATGATAGCCTAACTTTTGCAACAGTTACTGGTATCAAGATATTAGAGAAAGGACTCTCTAATCTCAAAGATTTTTTTTGGGCTCCATGGCAGAGATGGTACTCCAAAATAGGAGGAGGCTGGATCTTTTGTTTATGCAACAAGGAGGGCTATCTGTAGCTGTCAAAGAAGAATGAATGTTGTTTTTATGTTGACTATACTGAAGTGGTCAAAGAGTCAATGGCAAAGAGAGTACAGGGACAAGGTTGGTTAGAATCATGGCTCAACAGTTCCCCATGGCTGACCACCTGAATATCCATTCTACTGGAATCCCTGCTCATTTTACTTTTGTTCCTCACATTTGGCTGCTGGATTCTAAACAAATTGGTCCAACTCATGAAAGAAAAACTTGAGATTATTCAGCTTGTGAAAATGAAAAGTCACTATTTGTCCTTCCATAACAAAGCTTATAAGCTTCAGGAAGTCATGATTGTGTCTTCTAGATACCAGAGAAAGTGGAGAATGAAAGACCAAACCTCCACCATGTTAAAAGAAAAAGAGACCTGAAGCTGAAACCAAGCTGGACCCAAATTACAGGTTTATTTTTGGCCCATACTCTATAGTTACTCCCTAGCTACTCCCTGGCTGTGGGGCCATGAAAGGGGTCTTGGTTTTGGTTAAAGTGCTGGCTGGCTGGAAATAGCCTGGAGACCCAACAGGTGTCCATTGCCTGTGAGGGATGGGCATCTATTGTGTAGTGCTCCCAGAATCCAGGCTCCTAACACATGGCGTGGAACTCCATTGACCTACACTGCTCAGTCATGTTCAGTACAATGTAGCCTGACCCAAAGAGCACAAGTAGAGGGCGTGATTACAAGCCTCAGGCCCTAAAGAGATTTACATACTAATGAGATACCTGAAGGCCAGAGGGCATAGCCAATTAAGCATTCTTTTTCAGCCCCTCCACTCTTTCGCCTTCCCTATTTAACTCAGTTCTGCCCTGAGTTTCACAGGGAGTGCACCCAGACCATCTACATTCACCATGAACAATAAACTCTTGGAACCACAACGACCCCCTCATGTCTATTGTGGCCTACTATCTTGTGACTGTGGAGGACTTCCCTGTGAACTCAGCCACTGGTGCACTGCAATGTTTTTTTTTTTTTCCACACCTAACAACAGCTAAGCAAGGTTAGTCTGATAGTTTCAGATGTACTTTGAAAATGTTTGTTCATGGTTTTGCTTCAGAGCACCCATCTCCTGCCTGTCAGCTTATGGGAATCACACAATCCCCTTTGTTTTCTTGCCATTTCTTATAAAACTTTGTCCTGCTGTGGGCTTGGGGGTTTACCCTCCAGTCCTGCTGTGTTAGGGCTGGCATTGAACACAAGTTTGAGATCGAATAAAAGAGACTTGAGTTTGATTGTCTTGGAATCGGATCTGTGGTGGTCTTCTGGGGTTTGTGATCCTAAACAGGTTCAAGAAAAGCATACTAGAAGAAAACTCCAACACAAGAAAGGTAAGTACAACCAAGACAAGAAATTAATTATCTAACAGTAAAACCAAAAGAGAAACACACACATACAATAGCACTACCAACATTAAAATAACAGAAACCAATAATCATAACTCATTCATATCTGTCCAAATCAACGGGCACAATTCACCAATAAAAAGTTACAGGCTAAAAGACTAGATATGTAAACAAGATCTATCATTCTACTGCATACAAGAAACACACCTCTATAACAAAGCTAGCCACTACCTCAAAATAAAGGTCTAGAAAAAAATGTTTTCCAAGAAAAGATATCAATCAATCAATCAATTAATAAATAAAAAATAAAAAGCTGGAATAGCCATTCTAATATCTAATAAAACAGACTTTCAAATACAAATAATTATAAGACATGAGAAGAATGTGTCACACTCATCAAATATTAATGTGAGTGAGGAAACTCAGACCCAAAAGGAGATGAATGAAATGCACTAACTAATAAGTGAATATTAACCATAAAGCAAATGATACCCTTGATAAACTCCATACACCTAAAGAAGCTAAATGTGAAAGAAAGCCCAAATGGTGATGTTTGAATCTCACCTAGAAGGGAATAATATAGTAATAGGAAGGTGATGGAAGGAGAAGGAATAGGGAGGGGAACAGGAGACTTTCAGAATCAAGTATGCAAAGAGGCAACAGAGAGAGCCAGGAAAATGAGTATAAATCTGTAAGTCTCAGGGGAAGGATAGTGGGGGAATTTCTAAGATGTGTCAGATGGGGACCTTGAATTGATGGGGAGCTCCCAGGAGTCAATGCAGATGACTTTAACTGAATTGCATAGCAGTGGATATATGGAACCTGAGGAGGCTATGATATGGAGTAAATATTTCTCAAAATAATGTTGTCATGTGATACATTAGTCTGACATTTACATATATATACACTATACAGAAAGTATATACATATATGTTCATATAAATCTATTAAAATTGTAATATGAATTTATTAATATATATTGAACATATATTTATATACAAATATATATTGAATATATATTCAAAATATTAAGGAGAAATGCTTCTTCATTCTCATGTTCATTTTGCCATTATTACTTATGACAAAGATAGAAACTGTTTTTAGTTATAAACTAATTTTAAAAAAGGAAGCATGATATATTTTTCAAAAGCCATATTTCCAATTCTGACTTGGAATTTACATCATTGATTAACTGCTATAATCATATAGTTCATTAGCACATGTTTGTTTCACTTGATATGGTATATATTTATTACTATCTTTCTCATCCTTCTTTTGCTTTAAAGATCACAATTTAACAATTCTACTGTTTTGTTAAATAGAAATGACAAAAATGTCAATAATAACACAGAAAGTGGGAGCCTTTAATTGATTTAATAAATTACATCTAAAATGTTTGCATTAGAATCTCAAAGATGTAACTGATAGAAATTTGTCAAAATTTCCATTATTAAGTATATCAAAAAATATGTCTAGTAAAATAGTATAGTAGTGTATCCATATGGTTACATGAGACTGAGAGTTGCTCATGGAATTATTAAATCATGCTTTGTAATGTATCTAGACAGAACTATATAATGGAGCATAACTGACCTGAATGAGGGTGGGACTATCCCACAGGGTGATGAATGAATGGATAATAGGGTAAAATAAAGTAAAATAACCAAAGTAGTAATAATTTTGCTTTTCCTTCTTGGACACTATGTCATCATCAACTCTAATCTTCTTTCTGCCATGATGGGCTCCAGTATAAATAGGTACAAATTTTTACTTCTTAATACCAGTAATTAATAATAACAAAAATCATAAATTACATAGAAAATGTATACCAGAGATGCAGAAACATGAAATTACCAATGACCTATGGCATACTAAGGACTTGCAACTGGTTTGTGGAAAAAAATTTTGCTTTGTTTGGACATTTTACATTATCGTTACCAACCATGTGTTTATTAGTTTTTATTTTTTGTTTTAGTGTCTTGTGTGTGGGTGAGTGTGCAAATCTTGATTTCTTTGTTTATTTGTTTGTTTGCTTTTCAATGTCATAGAGGTAAAAACAACATATAGTTGGGTAGTTAAGGAAGATGGAATCATTAAAGAGAAAAAAATCCATTATCAAATTACATTGTATGAAAACAATTTTATAATTAAACATGTAATTATTTTTAAAATTGGATAAAAATAACAGAAAAATCTTAAAACACTTGCATCATTTTTTCCAGAAAAGAAGCCCAAGTAAAATAGAAACCATGGAAATCCTGTTTGCAGATGTTAGACTTACTTTGAATGGCCAAAAGATGATAGCTTCTTGAACTACATAACCTGCCTATTTCCCAGAATGCCTGCCCTGATCAGGGGCACAAATGAGAACCTTGCCCCAATAGCTACACCAGATGGAACACTGAAAGAGCCCAGCAGAAGTGTGTCCATCCCTCTCTGCCTGAGCCTCATTGCTCTCCCAGTCTATACCTCTAACTGATCAGCATGCTAGCAACCTACCCTCCTCCTCAAAGCTTGACTATTTCCTAGGAGGTCTGCCCTAATCAGGGATATTAGAAGTTGCTATATCCGGGAACACAGGATGCCTGGTTAAGCCAGGAACACAAGAAGTTTGACTTGACCAAAGACAAAAGTAAATGCCTACCAGGATGCCTGCGATAACCCAGGTCATGTAGTACTACCTGCTGCCAAGAAGGCCTGCTTCAGTTCAAAATACCTAAACTGGTTAACCCCAGAGATAACCAGATGGTGAAAGGCAAGTGCAAGAGCATGTGCAACAAAAGCCAATGTAATTTAGCATTATCAGAACCCAGTTCTCCTAACACAAATATCCCTGGATACCCAACCGCACATACAGAGTATAATTTTGACCTAAAAACCCTATTCATGAAGATGCTAGAGGCCAATAAGAACATAAATAACTCTCTTAAAGAAATACAAAAAAAACCCACAATCAAACAGGTAAACAAAATAAAGAAAACTTGCCTAAGACCTAAAAAAGGAAATAGAAACAATAAAGAAATCACAAATTGAGTCAACTCTGGAGATGGAAAACCCAGGAAAAGAACAGGAAATATAGGTGCAAGCAGCACCAACAGAATACAAGAAATGAAATGAGAATCCCAGGCATAGAATATACCATAGTAGATATTGTCACATCGATCAAAGAAAATGGAAAGTACAAAAAATCTTAGCACAAGACATTAAGAAAATTTGGGACAAAATGAAAAGACAAAACATAAGAATATTGGAATCTATGAAAATTTCCAGTTCAACTGGCCAGAAAAATTCTTCAACAAAATCATAGAAGAAAATTTTCCTAATCTAAAGAAAGATATGGCTATAAACTTATAAAAAGCCTATAGAATACCAAATAGATTAGACCAGAAAAGAAAAATTTCCCATCAAATAATAATCAAACCACTAAATGTACACAACAACAACAACAAAAGGAATACCAAAAGCTGTAAGAAAAAAAATGCCAAGTAGCATAAGCAGGCCAACCTATCAAAATTACCCCAGACTTCTCAACCAAGATGCTAAAAGTCAGAAGATACTGAGCAGATGAGATGCAGACCCTATGAGAACACAGACACCATCCCAGGCTACTATCCTCAGAAAACTATCAACCACCATAGGTAGAGAAACCAAGATATTGTGTGGCAAAACCAAATTTAAAAAGAACATTCTACTAATTCAGCCCTACAAAGAATACTGGAAGGAAAACTTCAACACAAGTAGGGTAACTACACCCAAGAAAACACAAGAAATAATTCATCTCAAAACAAAGCCAAAAAGAGAAAATTAAACACACATAATACCTCCTTCTATAACAAAAATAACAGGACATAACAATCATTGATCTTTAATATCTCTCAACATCAATGGTGTCAATTTCCCATTAAAAAGATGACTAACAGACTGGATAAGTAAACAGGATCTGGTCCTTTCCAGTCTGGACCCAAGCACTGAACAGATCCAGGGCAGGAGCTCTGAATCTAATATCACAAAACTCAGAGGAAGCAGGGCTCACAGGAGTTCTAACCCTGGCAGTATCGAGAATGAGATGCTCATAAACATACTAGAAGCCTACAGAATGCCAAATTGACTAGACCAGAAAAGAAATACCTTCCATCACATAATAATCAAAACACAAAATGCACAAAACAAAGAAAGAATATTAAATGCAGTAAGAAAAAAATGCCAAGTAACATATAAAGGCAGACCTATCAGAATTACAGCAGACTTCTCACCAGACACTATAAAAGTAAGAAGATCCTGGACAGATGTCATATAGACCCTGAGAGAACACAAATGCCAGCTGAGGCTACTATACCCAGCAAAACTCTCAATTACCATACATGGAGAAACCAAGATATGCCATGACAAAACCAAATTTACACAATATCTTTGCACAAACTCAGCACTACAAAGGATAATAGCAGGAAAGCTCCAAAAAAAGGAAGAAAATTATACCCAAGAAAGAGCAAGAAAGTAATCCTCTTCCCAAAAAAATCCAAAAGAAGATAGTCACTCAAACAATGCCACTGCTAATAACAGAAATAATAGAAAACAACAATCTTCTTTCTTTAATATCTCTTAACATCAATGGACTCAATTCCCCAATAAAAAGACATAGGCTAATGGACTGGATACATAAATAGGACTCAGCATTTTGCTGCATAAAGAAAACCCACCTTAGTGACAAAGATAGAAGCTACCTTAGAGTAAAAGGCTTGAAAACAATCTTTCAAGCAAATGGTCCTAAGAAACAAACTGGAGTAGACATTCTATTATTGAATAACATTGACTTTCAACTTAAAGGTATCAAAAAGGATAAGGATGGGCATTTCATACTCATCAAAGGAAAAGTCAACTAACATGAAGTCTCAATTCTGAACATCTATGCACCAAATGCAAGAGCACACACTTACATAAAAGAAACCTTACTAAAGCTCAAAGCACACATTACACCTCATGCAATAACAGTGGGAGACTTCAACACCCCACTATCTGCAATGGACAGATCGTGGAAACAGAATCTAAACAGAGACATAGTGAAACTAACAGAAGTTATGAACCAAATGAATTTAACAGCTTCCTATAGTCATTTCATCCTAAAACAAAAGAATAAACCTTTTTCTTAGCAACTCATGGTACCTTCTCCAAAATAGACCATGTAATTGGTCACAAAACAGGCCTCAACAGATACAAAAAAAAAATATTGAAATAATCACATACATCCTCTCAGACTACCATGGACTAACACTGTTTTGAATAACGACAAAAAACAATGGAAAGCCCACATTCACATGGAAACTGAACAACACTCTACTCAATGACAATGTGGTCAGGGAAGAAACAAACAAAGAAATTAAAGCCTTTTAAAATTTAATGAAGATGAAGACACATCATATCAAAACTTATGGGACACAATGAAAGAAGTGCTAAGAGGAAAACTCATAGCTCTAAGTGCTTACAAAAAGAAACTGGAGAAAGCATATACTAGCAGCTTGACAACATACCCAAAAGATCTAGAACAAAAAGAAGTAATTACACCCAAGAGGAACTGAAAATGGTGACATAACAACAGAAACTGAGGAAATTAAAAAAATCATCAGAACCTACTGCAAAATCCTATACTCAATAAAATTGAAAAATCTGGATGAAATGGACAATTCTCTGGACAAATATCAGCTAACAATGTTAAATCAGGAGGAGATAAACCATCTAAACAGTCCCATAACCCCAAAAGAAATAGAAGCAGTCATTAAAAGTCTCCCCACCAAAAAAAGGCCGGGACCAAATGGTTTTTGTGCAGAATTCTATCAGACCTTCAAAGAAGACTTAATACCAATTCTCTATAAACTGTTCCACAAAATAGAAACAGAAAGAACACTACCCAATTCATTCTATGAAACCACAATTAAGCTCATACATAAACCACACAAAGACCCAACAAAAGTAGACAACTTCAGACCAATTGCTTTTATGAATATCAATGCAAAAATACTCAATAAAATTCTCATAAACTGAATCCAAGAATACATCAAAACAATTACTCATAAGTCATGATAAAGTAGACTTTATCACAGGATGGAAGGGTAGGTTCAATATAAGGAAATCTATTAATGAAATCAACTATATACAAACTCAAAAAAACCCCACATGATTATATTACTAGATGCTGAGAAAGCATTTGACGAAATTCAACACCCTTTTGTGATAAAAGTCTTAGAAAGATCAGGAATCCAAGGCCTATACCTAAACATAGTAAAAGTAATATTCAGTAAACCAGTAGCCAACTTCAAACTAAATTGAGAGGAACTACAAGCAATCCCACTATAATCAGGAACTAGACAAGGCTGTCCACTCTCTTGCTACCTATTCAATATAGTACTAGAAGTCCTAGCCAGAGCAATTAGGAATCAAAAGGGGTCAAAGGGATACAAACAGGAAAGGAAAATTCAAAATTTCACCTTTTGCAGATGATATGATAGTATACTTAAGTAAATCCAAAACTTTCACAAGAGAATTTCTAAACCTGATAAACAAATTTAGCAAAGTGGCTGGATATAAAATTAACTCAAACAAATCATTAACCTTTCTCTACTAAAAAGATAAACAGGCTGAGAAAGAAATTATGGTAACAACACCCTTCACAAAGGTCACAAATAATATAAAAAAAATTGGTGTGAATCTATCCAAGCAAGTAAAAGATCTGTATGACAAGAATTTCAAGTCTCTGAAGAAAGAAACGAAGCAGATTTCAGAAGATGGAAAGATCTCCCATGCTCATTGATTGGCAGGATTAATATAGTAAAAATGGCCACCTTGCCAAGAGCAATCTACAGATTTAATGCAATCCCCATCAAAATCCCCACTCAATTCTTCATAGAGTTAGAAAGAGCAATTCTCAAATTCATTTGGAAAGACAAAAATCCCAGGATAGCAAAAAACTATTCTCAACAATAAAAGAATTTCTGGGGTAAACACCATCCATGATTTCAACTGTACTAAAAAGCAATACTGATAAAAATTGCATGGTATTGTTACAGACACAGGCAGGAAGATCAATGGAATAGAATACATGACCCAGAAATGAACCCACATACCTATGGTCACTTGATTGTTGACAAAGGAGCTAAAACCATCCAGTGAAAAAAAAGACAGCATTTTCAACAATTGGTTCTGGTTCAACTGGAGGTCAGCATATAGAAGTGTGCAAATTGTTCCATACGTATCTCCTTGTACAAAGCTCAAGTCCAAGTGGATCAAGGACCTCTACATAAAACCAGTTACACTGAAACTAATAGAAGAGAAAATGGGGAAAACCCTCAAAAACATGGGCACAAGGAAAAACTTCCTGAAGAGAGCACCAATGGCTTATGCTCTTAGATCAAGAATTGACAAATAGGCTCTCATAAAACTGCAAAGCTTCTGTAAAGCAAAAAACAATATCAATAGGGCAAAGCGGCAACCAACAGATTGGGAAAAGATCTTTACTAATCCTACATTTAATAGAGGGCTACTATCCATGGTATACAAAGAATTGAAGAAATTACACTCTAAACAATCAAATAACCCTATTAAAAATGGGTTACAGAGCTAAACAAAGAATTCTCAACTGAGGAAACTCAAATGGTTGAGAAGCACCTGAAGAAGTGTTCAGCATCCTTAGTCATCAGGGAAATGCAAATGAAAACAACCCTGAGATTCCACCTCACACCAGTCAGACTGGCTAAGGTGAAAAACACTGGTGATAGCAGATATTGGAAAGGATTTAAAGAAAGAGGAACACTCCTCCATTGTTGGTGGGATTGTAAGCTGGTACAACCACTATGGAAAGCAGCCTGGTGGTACCTCAGAAAATTGAACATAGTGTTAACTGAGGACCCAGCTATGCCACTTCTGGGCATATACCCAAAAGGTGTTTCAACATAAAACAGGGACATATGTTCCAATATGTTCATAGCAGCCTTATGTGTAATAGACAGAAGCTGGAACGAACCCAGATGTCCTTCAACAGAAGAATGGATACAGAAAATGTGGTACATTTACACAATTGGAGTATACTCAGCTATTAAAAACCACGAGTTCATAAAATTCTTAGGCAAATGGATGGAACTGGAAAATATCTTGCTGAGTGAGATAACTCAATAACAAAAGAATACACATGGTATGCACTCACTGATAAGTGGATATTAGCCCAAAAGCTCACAATACCTAAAAAAAACAAGGCATAAACCACATGAATCTCAAGAAGAAGGAAGAAGATAAAAATGTGGTGGCTTTTGTCCTTCTTAGAAGGAGTATCAAAACACTCAACCAAATCTCCCAGGGTCTAACTTCCAGCCTGAGAACACAAAGGGAGGGACACTTGGCTTCACCTGTATAGATAGTTGAGGGTATCCTTGTCAGACATCAGTGGAAGTAGAGGGCCTTTGTCCCTGTATGTTTGGATTCCTTAATGTTGGAATTCCAGAGCAGGGAGGTGGGAAAGGGAGGTGATTGGAGCACACACTTGTAGAAATACGAGGAAGGGGGATTAGATAAGAGGTTTTGAGGGGGAATGGGAGAGAAGATAACATTGATAGGTTAAAAAAAATAAAATATTCAATAAAAAAAAGATAATGGGTCTGGCAATTGTAGTTGAGCAGTCAAGAGTTTTGTCAACAATTTATTATGGGAATTCTGTATAATCCTCAAGGACAAGGTATTGTGGAAGAGGCCCATGGAACTATTAGTGAGACATACTGTTGCTGAGACAAAGAATAATGCCAACACTTGAGCTTGCTGAATGCCCTGACAAGGGTGACTGGGGAGCTGTATTGGACATATGTTCCTAACCCACTTTTCCTTGTCTATATCCCAGATGGGACAAGATGCCTTGCCTCAAGTTTTAGACCTTGTGGGATAGAGAATCAAAAAAAAAAAAAAAAATCATGTATTCTTCCTAAAGGAGACCAACTATTAGGACTCAATCATGTACTGGTTTAGAAATCAATCCAATATGGGAAATAACAGTCTACTTTTGGAAGACTGGATCTGGACTTTGTCAGAGACATGTTCAGAAGCTAGCTGTAGCTTCCTATGTTGTTAGGATAGCAAGAGACAATATTGGGACAGGGTCTGGATTTTAAACATGGGTTAGTGCATGTTTTAAGGCTCTTTTAGTTGACAAGATAAAATTGGTTTTGTGTCTTCTACAGTATTTATTGTAAGTTGCATTGACTGTATAATTTCCAATTATGTTAGTGTGTTGAAACCTGGCATGTCTGTTATGTGATTCTATCAACCAGATTTCGTCTCACTGCCCTGAGTATTAGAAAACCCTGATTCGCTGAAAAAAAAAAAAAAAAAGCTTGAAAGTGAAGGAAGAAGTGAGTTAGGCTTTAAGCAGAAGCAAGAGGGTATTAGGCTTGATTACTGCTGGTATAACAGCTTTAATTCCACTGATTGCTAGCACCACTGCTTATGCAATAGCATTGACACAAGGATTTAAGACAACTATTGTTAACCATCAAGCAAAAAAATGTTACTAATGTATTGAGTAAACAAAAGTATTTATATAGGTATCTGGAACAACAAATTATGGTCTATAACCTATTCAAATTATCTGAAGGAGGTTCAGGGTTCAGGAGTTAAGAGCCATCTCAATTGTCATGACAAATATTATTGGAGCAGTGTTACTTTTGAAATTCACAATGATTGTCATTATAATTAGAAAAAAGTTTAAAGACACCTTTAGGATATTTGGCATAATCCTAACACCTCTCTGGGTGAGTTAACTTTACATAGTGAGATTATGAATTTAAAGAATGCTGCTCTGATGAGCTTTGATGCTGCAGATAATGCCAATAAAATTATCCATGGTCTGAGCTCAGTATTTCCATTTTGGTCAAACATGAGGAATGGCATATATAGCTTGATCCGGCTAGCCCTTCTTGTCTTGGGAATACTTTTATTCCTGCCTATTGTGTTAAAACTCATCTTTAACAACATCCATATGTTGACAGCCAAAGTACATGGCTTAAACCTGAAAATGGACACCCAGACAGAGTTATTAAATTAACAGGCTGGCAAGCCAAGGACGGGTAAGATTTTGTACAGAGCCTTACCAACCTAAGATAGAAATGCATTGCCTTTGATAATGCATATTTCATGATGGGTAAAGAAGGCATTCTTGTCAGAATGACCTAAGACAAGTTCATTCTTGTTAACAAAATAAAAAAGGGGGAGAGTTAGAGAGCCTTTGGGGTTGCTTGGCAAGAAGCTGACATGGGCCAAGGACAAGGAAATGGGCTGCTTGGCAGCAATATGACATTGACCAAGAACAAGGAAGTAGGCTTCAAGTAGGAATCTGACATTAGACTAGAACAAAAAAGTAATTTCAGGTAAGAATCTAAATCATAGGCTACAACAAAGAAATAATCTCAGGCAGGAATCTAAATCTTAGACTAGATCAAGAAAGTAGGCTTCAGACATGAAAATGACCTTGGGCTGTAATAGGGAAGTAGGCTCAGATACTTTGGTCATCCTGATAAACCTTTAGAAACAGTGATCATGGTAGTGTTTAAATAACTGGGTTTAATGCCTTGCTCTTTCTTTGACTATTTGTGTTTATTGTATTGCTTGTTCCTCAACTATTTACATCTATTTTATTGCTAGACCCTCAACCTAGAAGTGACCTTAATACATTCATGTAATCACAATGGTATAAAAGCATAAAGGAAGAGGGGGTATAGGATACTGGGTTCTAGGGAGGGGAAATGGAGAAAGTGGATGACATCTGTATTGTAAATAAATGAAATATTACCAAAAATAAATAAAAATAAAAATTTGATGTCATTGTTTAAAAAAAGTAAACAAGATTCATCATTTTGCTGAATACAAGAAACATACTTTAATAATAATTATAATAAAGATATACACTGCCCCAGAATAAAGGGCCATAAAATTTTTTTCCCAACAAACAGTCCCAAGAAACAAGCTGCAATATTCATTCTAATATCCAGTAAAATGAGCTTTCCACTAAAAGTATTCAAAAGAGATGGGGAAGAACACTTCATACTCATCAAGAGAAAACTCTACCAAGAATTCTTTCCTTGTTTTGCAGGGTTATTTTTTTTCTTGTTTTCTCTGTAGGGCTGTATTAGTATTATAATATTATTTACATTTGGTTTTGTCATGGAATATCTGTTTTCTCCATTTATGGTGTTGAAGAATTTTTCTGTGTATACAATTCTGGCCTGGCATTTGTGTTCTCTTAGAATCTAGATGACATCTGTCTTGGATCTTTTGGCTTTTAGATTCTTTGTTGAAAAGTCTTGGGTAATTCTGATTGATCTGTCTTATATTTTACTCTGCCCTTTTCCCTTACTGTTTTTAATAGTCTTTCTTTGCTCTGTGCATTTAGTGTTTAATAATTATATGATGAATGAATTTTCTTTTGTAGTCCAACCTATTTGGTATTCTGTAGGCCTTTTGTACATTTATGACCATCTCTTTTTTTTAAGGTAGGGTAGTTTTCTTTCATTATTTTGTTTAAAATGTTTTCTGGCTCTTTGAACTGGGAATCTTTACTCCCTTCTATTCCTATTAACCTTAGGTTTGGTCTGTTCATTTTATCCTGAATTTCCTGGATGTTTTGGGTTAGGAATATTTGGGCATCATATTTTCTTTGATTCTTTTGTCAATATCTTCTATGGTATCTTCTAAGCCTGAGATTCTGTCTCCTATTTCTTGCATTCGGCTGTTGATGCCTACAGTTGTAGTTCCTGATCTCTTTCCTAGGTTTTACATCTTCACAGTTGCCTCCATTTGTGATTCTTTTATTGATTCTATTTCCATTTTTAGCTCTTGAGCCATTTTGTTCAATTATTTCACTTGTTTGGTTGTGTTATCCTGTATTATTTTAAGGGATTTATTTGTTTCTATTTTAAGATCTTCTACTTGTTTGCCTGTGTTTTCCTGTATTTATTTAAAGGAGTTATTCATCCTCATTGAAAGCCACTTTCATATTCATGAGATGGGTTTTTAGGTTAGAATCTTGCTTTTCAGGTGTGTTAAGATGTCCAGGACTTGCTGTGGTGAAAGACATGGGTTATGATAGTGCCAAATTACATTGGCTTCTGTTTTTTATGTTCTTATGCTTGCCTCTCCCCTTGCCATCTGGTTATTTTGGTGTTAATTGGCCTGGATATCTCTTCCTGGAATCTGTTCCTCCTTGGATCAGGTACTGCTGTGTGACTTGGTCAGAGCAGGCCACCTGGGAGTCAGGTAGTGCTGTCTGTTTAGGTAAGGCACTTATGTCCCTGATTAGAACAGGCCTCTTGTGTCCCTGGTTACTGCAGATCTCATGGAAAACAGGCAGGCTGTGTCCCTGGTTACATCAGACCTTCTGGGAGACAGACAAGCTGTGGAGTAGGAAGAGGGACCCGAGCACCTGATCTGCTGCCCTGGTTGGAGTTGCTGACCAGAAGGAAGATGTGGTTCTGGCATGCTGGATAAGTCCTGTATCGTGTACACTATGTAGAAGTACCAGCTGGGGTAGAATTCTCAAATGTGTCCCTGGATATGGCAGACCTCCTTGTAGACAGTCAGGCTGTGGTCTATGGGAGAGGACCAGATGGGTCTCATCTGTCTATAGAGGTGAGTTACAGATTAGAAGCAAGATGAGGCCCTGGCCTTTGACCTGGTCTGAATAGGAATATGGGGCTCCAGCACAATAGCTTTATCCCACATTTGCTAGGTTCCATGAGGGTCTCTGCTGGGGTAGGTGTTCAGGAAGAGGCACTTATATCTAACTCTGGTTATAGTAGACCTCCTTGGAGACAGACAGGCTACAGAATATGAGAAAGTATAAGGTGTGCCACATCTGTCCAAGGCAGAGTTGCGGACTGTAAAGCACTCATAAAGTTTTTTAACAACTTAATTACCATCTACTGCAAATAAGAGTTCAAGATCTAACATGTTTTATAAAGATTATAGCCTTTTGATATTATGGAGCTAATTTCAACAGCAATTTTCTCTTGACTCTTGTAAATCTTATTGAACAGATACCTGGGAAGTAAGCAACTGTCAGGAATCGAAGGAAGAGAGACGTTAGATAAAATGCTCAAAAATAGAGAGTAGAAACTCAGGGAGTCCACCTCCATTAGAAAGACAGGGCATCAAGTGGAGGCATTGGGTTGCCATTCCACAGTCAAAAACTCTGACCCAGAATTGTTGCTGTCTAAAAAAACTGCAGGGACAAAAATGGAGAAGAAACTGACAGAAAGGTGGTCCAGTGACCAGTCCTACTTAAGATTCATTTCAAAGGAAGGCTCCAAGGCCAGACATTATTACTGATGCTATTGTGTGCTTAAGACAGGATCCTATCATGACTGTTCTCTGAGAGATGCGACAAGCATCTTACTGAGACAGAAGCAGATACTTACACCCTACCATTGAACTAAATTTGGGGACCATAGTAATTGAATTAGGCAAAGACTGGAAGAAGCTGAGGAGGATGGTCACCCCATAGGACTAGCAGTCTCAACTAAACTGGACCCCAGAAATTTTTCAGATACTGAACCACCAACCAGGCAGCATACGTTAGCTGGCCTGAGGCCCCCAACACATATTCAACAGAGGACTGCCTGGTCTGGCCTCAGTGGGAGAAGATGCATGTAACCTTGGTGAGACTTGAGGTCCAAGGGAAAGGGGAGGCCTGGCAGCAGGGGCAAGGGGGAAGAGGCACTCTTTTGGAGACAGGGTGAGGAGGAATGGGATGAGGAACTGTGGGAGGGCAGATTGAGTATAAGGTAATGCCTAGACTTTAAAAACAAGAAAAGCAATAATAAAAAGAAAAGAAACAAAAACTGCCTGCTATTCAAAGGTCTTTAACTGTATTTTATTACTAAATTCTTCATATTATTTAGTCAGTCAAATCTACTTTCTCTACCTTGTGTATTCATCCTTTTACTCTTTGGACAATATTTCTTTGACTCAGTCTGTATGTAACCTGGTAGTTTATGCAAGAATACAATTAATCAATATCAAAATTTTTTGTATATATCTTCTCCAATATATTTTCAGTTTTGTACTTATAATCTATATTTAATTATGTATTTTCACAGTAAGATAAGTATCTAAAATTGGGGGATTTAGTTCTCTTTGCAAATTTTATATGTTAATTTTTCTAATTTCTCCTAAAAGCTGTGCCCATCTTTTTCTTTTCAATTAATTAATATATTTTAATTTACAGTTTCATAGAAAATATTTTAATTATACTTTTTCTCCAATTTCTCCTTCTACTTCTCTTCCCACCATGATTTATACTGTTCTACATGCTTTTGAAGAACAAACAAAACTTTAAAACAAATCAGAACAATTAGATGAATAAAACCAAAAATGTCAAAATAAAAGAAAATATAAAGAAAAAGAAATATGGTATGCATTCATTTATAAGCGGATATATGCTTTTAAGTAAATGATAATCAACCTACAATTCACAGCCCCAGAGAGACTGATGGGATGTGGATTTTCTTGGGAAGAGGATATAGAACAAACTCTTCAGGTGAACTTGGGGCAGAATGGGAAAGGAATGAAAGGAAACATGTGCTGGGTAGTAAGGGGGATAGAAAGCTCTGGGAGAGTCAGATGGAATTAAGGAAAATCTAGAGGGTTGTATGGAAATATAGTGCAGTAGAGCTTACTGAATTCTATGAAGGTGACCCTAGTCAGGATGCCTAGTAATGTTGGATACTACGTCTGACCTCACCATATTTGGTAGTAACTAGGTCAGGGTTCTGGTGTGGAACTGTGTTACATTCTGTTGAATTCTCTTTGAAAACTGAAAATAGGACCCCATTTCAGAGGACTGCAGCTCATTGAATATAGTCAGATCAAGCAAGATGTGAACTTGGAAACTTCACTCATCTCTTTGGTTCAAGAAAGTACTCTTCAGGCTATAGAGAGAAAAGACTGGACACCAACACAGGCACAAACTGTCTACCTACAAACTGTTCAGCCTGAAAAAGTGATGGGGCAGTAATAGTCATCATTTAATGTTTGCTTTAACTTGAGTCCTACCTTATGGGAAGAAACCCATGCTGTACATTGGCTGAATGTGCAGAAACTGAAGATTGTATAACCCAGAGGCCTAGGCTAGAACAAACATGACTGGTAAAACAAACAAACTAACAAACATAACAACAACAACATCAACAAAACAATGAAATCATTTCTAATGATATTCAGCTGTGCTCAATGATCAGTGTTTTGTCCAGTTGACATCAGAGAAACTTCCTCTGACAACAGAATGGAGCAGGTAGAGACACACAACAGAGAAAGGTCATCATTTGGTTCATATCCTCAAAGATGGAGAACCCCATGGAAGAGGAGTAAGAAAAATTATTTGAATAAAAGGGGATGATGGACAACTTCCTCTGACAACAGAATGGAGCAGGTAGAGACACACAACAGAGAAAGGTCATCATTTGGTTCATATCCTCAAAGATGGAGAACCCCATGGAAGAGGAGTAAGAAAAATTATTTGAATAAAAGGGGATGATGGACAACAGGAGAGCACAGTCCATGGAGTTGCTAAGAAATGTACACATAGAGTCATAGAGACAGAGGGCAAACACAGGACCTGCATGGGTCTAAATTAGAACCTCTATGTATAGGTTATAGATGTAAGCTTAGTGTTTTTATGACACTCCTAACAGTGGGAGAAGGCATATCTCTAACTCTTTTGCCTGTTCCTGAGACTTCTTTCCTCTTGTTGAGTTTTGTTGTGACTTATTGTATCCTGTTCGCTCCTTTTGGCTATTGTCTTTCGGAGGCCTGCTCTCTTCTGAAGGAAACCAGATGCAAAGTACATCAGCAGGAGAGTGGAGGTAAAAGGGAGCTAGGGGAAGTAAAGCGAGAGGGAACTGTGGTTGGAATGTATTGTATAAGAGAATAATCTACTTCCAAAGAAAAAGAAAATTTGATATAAATTAACAATATCTGTATCTCACAAAAATGCCAGTTTTCTTGGAAATCATTTTTAATGTGATTCTTATATATATTTTTTACAATTATAACTTTTGGTAAAACATTAATATTTCCTAAGAAAAAGAATAATTTAAAACAACCACAAAATACCTTTAGCTTGTTTTTTATTGGTCAAGTACTGTTGTATAAAGAACCTATCACAGAGTATAGTTAATTTACACAGTGTCACTGCATCAGACAAAACTAAATTGATCCTCTGGAAATGGATATCAATTTCAAATAGTATCTTAGTTAGGGGTGGGAACCAATATCTCTGTGCTTGCATATTGTCCAGCTTGTTCTGTAGAGGATTTGTGAGTGCGGCCAGTCTATGTGAATTCCTATGTTCAACAGTTCTGCTGTGTCTCAAAGTCATTATTTTGTTGGCATCATCCATCGTCTCTGGCTTTTACAATCTTTCTGCCTCCAAATTTTCAATGTACCTGAGCCTTGAGAAAGGGGCTTTACTGAACAAATTCTTTTTAAAATTTTTATCGGTTATTTTATTTATTTACATATCAAATGTTATCCCTCTTCCCAGTTTCCTCCATTACCCCTATCACCTACTCCCTCCCCCTACCTCTATGAGGATGCTCCCCCACCTGCCTACCCACTCCTGTCTCAGTGCACTAGCATTCCTCTATCTGATGACTCCAAACCCAGACACTATTGCTGATGCCAAGAAGTGCTACTGACAGGAACCCAGTATAGCTGTCCCCTGAGAAGCATTGCCAAAGCTGAACCAATACAGTTGTGGATATACACAGCCTAACACTGGACTGAGTGTGGGTACCCCAACAGAGAAGTTAGGTCAAGGACTTTAGGAACTGAAGGGGTTTGCAATCTCACAGGAAGAACAATGATATCAACCAACCAGACCCCAAAGTGTTCACAAGGACTAAACCACCAACCAAAGAGTACACAGGGGATACCTATGGCTCCAGCTGAATACGTAGCAGAGGATTGCTCTATCTATCATCACTGGAAGGGGCAACCCGTGGTCCTGTGGAGGCTTGATGAAATTCTTTATAGGACAAAGTGCTCCAATGTCACTCACTCTGTATATTGACTAGTTGTGAATTTCTGTCTTAATGCCCATGTACTTCAAGAAGAACCTTCTCCTATGTAGATGGAGCAAGAAATTGATCTATATGTTTCATTAGGAATCAATTTATTGCTATGTTCCTTAAGTAGAATAATAATGTTATTTGGTTTGTCTCTCCAGGGGCCTTGACCTGTCTAGTCTCAGGTATTTTGACCAGTTTAGCAGTGTCAGGAGGAGGTTTTGTCTCATGGGATAGACCAAATTTAAATAAAAAATCTAAAAAAGGTATTCTACAATCAAAGTGTAAAGTGAATAATTAAATACATCAATGAAAAACCAACACACTAAAAAAGGTGGTTTGCATCTTTCACAACATATTTGACACTCTTGCATCACTACAGCTTGCAGGCAAGTCACTGTTTTAAGTAACAGACTTTGTACTTGGATGGTATTAATGATTTTTTTTCTTCTTGTATCATGTTACATATCTTTCAGCACCAGGAATACTAATCTGTATGAGTGAAGACTCTAGCTAAGTGTCAGCTCAACTTCTATAAGAGTGTTCTCTTCAGCTGAAAGAAATTACTACAGCAGTAGGAAATTTCCACAGCAGTAGGGCTATTACCACAGCAGTAGAGCTGTGGTGAGCAAACAATAGTATGAGAAATAGCTTATGATATTTGCAGGTTACAAGATATCCATTTTGTCAGCAAGACATAACCTTCTCCTTACACTGGAGGTTATTATTATTATTGTTGTTGTTGTTGTTATGAATTTATTTACTTTACATCCCAAATGCAGCTTCTTCTTTTATCTTTCCTCCCAGTTCCTCCCTCTCACCTCTACCTCATACCCCATTCCCACTGTCTCTTTCTTTTCAGAAAAGGGAAGCCTCCTTTGGGTATTAGCCTGCCTTGGCTTGTAGTTTTGTAGGGCTAAGCTACTCTGCTCCTATTGAGCTTAGACAAGGCTGTCCAGTTAAAATAAAGAATCCAAAGACAAATAACAGAGTTAAAGAAAGCCCCAGCTCCTGTTGTTAGTTGTCTGACATGAAGAACAAGCTGCATATCTGTTATGTGTAGGGTGTCTAGGTCCATCACACACACACGTTCTTTCATTGGTGGTTCAGTTTCTATGAGCTACTTTTGGGCCACATTATTTGATTCTATAAGTTTTCTTGTACTGTCCTTAACCTCTGTGGTTCCTTTAGTCTTGTCTCTCTCTCTTCCACAAGAGTTCCCAAGCTCTGCCTTGTGTTTGGCTGTGGCCCTCTGCATCCATTCCCATCATCTGCTCAGTGAAGCCTCTCAAAGAACAGGTATTCAGCTTCTGCAAGTATAGGAGAATATCATTAATAGTGTTTTTTCTGATAATATGGTTCTCAAGTTGGTCTAGTCCTTGTTTGGCCATTATCTCAATTTCTGCTCCATCTATATCCCTGTACATCTTATAAGCAAGACAGATTGTGGGTGAAAGATTTTGTGACTGTGTTGTTGTCCCCCTTCCTCCATTGGAAGTATTGCCTTATTACAGGACATGGATATTTCAGATTCCATATCCCCTATTGCTAGGAGTCTCTGATATAGTCAACTTCATAGATTCCTGAAAGTTTTCCATGTCCTAGGTTTCTAGTTTATCCTAGAGGTGTAGCCCCTCCCCACCAATCCCAGTTATCTCTCCCTCTGCCATCCCCATATGTGATATTTCCTATTCCCTTTCCCACATCCTTTTCCACCCAATTGCCTTTCTCCATCCACCCCCAATGTCTGTTTTATTTACTTTAGTAAAATTAAAAAATCTTCCCTTATGCCCTCCTTGTTACTTATTATCCTTGGGTTTATGGATTGTAGCATGGTTATCCTGTAATTTATGGACAATATCAACTGATAGATCAGTAAATTCCATCTGTGTCTTTATGGACCTAGAATATTTCAATTAGGAAGGTTTTATTTACTGGCACAAGATGTTTAGTTGGGGTGGTTCTTTCACCATTATTTGGTCACTCCATTTACACTTCTTTCATAAAGGATACTCAATAACTGGTGCTGATCAAATTTGGGGGCTAAATGTATAGGAGAAAAAAATAGATTAATATT
Source organism: Arvicanthis niloticus (assembly GCF_011762505.2). NCBI lineage: Eukaryota > Metazoa > Chordata > Mammalia > Rodentia > Muridae > Arvicanthis > Arvicanthis niloticus. Next base: position 67,430,893 of record NC_047671.1, on the reverse strand, counting down.
TATCATCCTGAAAAAAAATCAATGCCCAGTAGATCAAGAACCTTTCCATGAGGCTAAAACCCTTGAATATCATAGAAAACAGTAAAGAATAGTCTTTAACTCATTGGCACAGTAAACGGCTTTCTGAACAAGACAGCCATAGCACAGGCACTAAGGTCAACAGTTACTAAATGAGAAGTCACAAAGCTGCAAAGCTTCTAGGCTACAAAAGGCACATTCTGCCACATTTAGGTAATGTGAAAGAATATAGGTAGAAAAGAGATTTCTCAATTACACATTTGACAAAGCATAAGAATAGGGAATATATAAATTCTCTCTAAATATATGTATATATATACATATATATATTTAATAATATAATATATTATAATATAATTATATATACTATATAATATAATTATATATATAATTATATAATATATAATATATATAATATATATGTATATTTTATATATAGTATATATAATTATATATAATATATATTTAATAATATAATATATATTATATATATAATAAGACAGAGTTCTCAAAAAATGAAATGAAATACAACTGGCTATAAAACATTTAAACAACTAAGTCAAGGAAATGTAAATTAAAACTATTTTGAGATTGCATTTTACCCCAGTCAGAATAGCCATGATCAATAAAACAAATGATAGCTCATGATAGCAAGATTTACTCATTGTTCAAGGATTTACAAGCCGTTACATTCACTACAGAAATCAGTGTGGCAGTTCTCTGAGAATTTGAGAATTGATCTATCTCAAGATCAATTTAGAGCACTCTTTGGCACATACACAACATACTCTACATCCTACTGCTGAAACATTTGCTCATTCATGTTTAATGAAGCTCTATTCATAATATCCAGAATTGGAAATAGGCTAGATGCCCCTCAACTCCTCAATGGATAATGAAACCGTGTTATACCTGAACATTAGAATATTATTTAGCTCTTAGAAAAAATAAGTTTATAAAATTCAGTGGTAAGTAGATGGATCCAGAAAAATCATTCTGAGTGCATTAACCCAAATCCTAACAAAGACAAATAGTGCATGTTTTCTTTTATGTGTGGATATAGCTTTTAAGTTTTTGATTCAGGTTAAATATACAGTAAGCAATAAAATGGAGTGATCTCACAAGGAAGTGGTAAAAGAACATACTTTTATGAAGAGACAAATGGGAAACTACAACAAGAGGATTAATTAGAGTGAGTAATAGAATAGAAAGGCAAAGGAAGAAATATGGAGAAATACAAATAGCACCAGAGATTATTTGAAAATAAGATAGAATCTTACTATTACAGAATTTTTTAAGATATATGCATATCTGAAATCTTTCCTTCTTGGTGAAATTTTTTCACCAATGTTTATATTGCTATTCATATTTTTAATTTAGAAATTTAACTTCCCACAACAATTTAAATGTCTGTTTCAGTTCTATCATGTGTGCTTGTTCTAGATTACTTTTAGTAATCACTTTCGTCTCATTATAAAGAAAAAATTCCAGTTTTTGTGTCTAGTATATTAGAAATTCTTTTGGTAGGAATCATTAACATTAAAGTACTGCTTTATTTATAATTACTATCATAAAATTTTTGAGCCTAGATGGGCAATACAGTTAAAATGCTTGGAACCAGGTTTTTGTATGTTTGTTTTTCCTCTTTGGGATTTTTTAAATGTATATTTTCAATGTTCTTGAAACACTGGTAGATCCAAAAGCATCATTTCCCATTTTTGAACTTTCTATGACCTCTGGATGAATCTTGATTTTGGTATTAATAAGTGTAAGTGGTGATTAGCACATGTATTTGAGAACATCCTTCTGGAGAACTGTGAAAAAGATGGAATATTAAAAAGATTAAAAATTCTTCAAATACAGAAAATATGAAAGCCTCTAGCAACATAACTGCTTACTTTAACACTTAGGAAAATCACAGAAAAGGTTTGGACTCTGAGAGGATAAGGATGCTTGCTATTAGATAGTATCTTCTAGCTATGAGAAGGAGGTGCACCCATGATAGTAAAAAATATAGTTACCTAAATAAGAACTGCATAATGAGAACACAAATTGGCATGCTAAGGTGAATGAGAGAAGCCTCACAGTGCCCTAACCTAGAAACAGTGCTACATGACAATCAGTGGTAAAGGGGCAGTGCCAATCTTCTCTAGAGGAGCCACTGCAGGGTTATCTAATCCCAAATCATCAGCTCTAAATATAAGTACATAGATACATTAAAACAGTGCAAATATATGCAGAAAAGGTAATGAACTGAAGAGGGAGCTGGGGCACACTAGAGAGAGAAAAGGAAGAGGTGAGAATGATTCACTTTCACAATTCACAAAAAATAAAATGTCTCTGCAGTAAAGGAGATCATGGGAACTTCCCATGCTACCATTTTAATAGTGCTTTCTGAAACCAATTTGAAGTAATTAAGCTAGCTGTTAAACTAATCACTCATGGGCCTGAATTTGTTTCAATGCTACTTTCTATGCACAATTTGTACATCATTATCTAAATACAGTTTGAAACAATTTTGTGATTTTAGTGTTTTATAACTTGTAAATCAGATGATATATAATAAATTTTACATATGACCTGAATATATACTTTGAATCATTTAGACAGAATCATTCTCTCTAGGTTCAAAGGATTTGCCTAGGATGTTTCTCCAGGTTTGATCCTACATAATTACAATGATGAGAGGAAATTGTATCATGAGACACTAGACAATATCATCAAGAAGGGTCTGAAACTGAGAAGAATAACCAAATACATTATACAACATTAGACATTAGATGTTAAATACATTATGTATTTAAGAAATTGCATAGTATTTCATTAAAGAAACATATTTAGGCAATTTTACAGAGACTTTCAAGTAAGTGTAAGCAAGAAAGACCATGTCATAGTAAAGTTTTAGTGAATACCAAGCATGAGTTCTAATACTAATGATCTTGTACATTATGTAAGCAAATTTAGCAGATATTTTAAGGTGAAAAACACCACTCCTTGGAGGATGTGGTAATCTTTAGGTTCTTTGATCTCTGGTGTGTCCTCAGAGTCACAAGGAAAAGAATCAATTTCTGATATAAATTAATATTATCAGTTATCAAATGATAAATTTTTCTGTCTTGATTTTTATTCTAGTAAGAAATCAACAATAGACATTCTGTGATTTGGTACAAGCTAATTTAGTATCTCAGATATAGTATCCTCTTGCAAATCTTTTAGAGCACCATCCCTGTTAAAGCACTATCTACATGTTTCTCAGGAAAACAAAACAAGAAATTCATAAGCAAATTTTCTCATGCTCTGTTATAAGGCTAAGTGTTCTCATTACCTGACCATGTTCCCCATGTTTCCCACACCTTAATGAGTATTGTTTCCCAATAAATGTCACTGAAATACCCAATCAATGTATGGCAGCTTGTAGAACTTGAACCTACACAGTGGTGACACAATGTAAAACGTCCTTTCTGGAAGACTATAAATTCAATTGCTTAATGCAATTATTTGAAACTGATGCAAATATAATATATGGTGTTATATAATCCCAAATTGATACTTTTTGTATCAGATATAAGGTACAAGCAAAGAACTCAATACTCTTTTCACAAAATGGCATGTAATCACACAATGTTCTATTTATTGAAAAGGATTGTAAACTTTAATACTCTGATATAAAAACAGGGAATAAACAAGTTATTAGCATATTTCTCTATTTGATTTGAATTGAAATTCAGTGTTATTCAGTTTTTAATAAGTAACTGATAGATATAATTAATAATAAGATATAAATTAAATTTTATATAGATATAAAATTTAATAGCTAGATATAATTAATAATAAGATATAAATTAAATTTTATTATTACCTTTAATAAATTAATTACTATTAAAAAATGATCCAATTTTATCATTTAACAATATATAGTCATGCCTAATACATATATATATGATTAAATGTATGTGAACTTTTCTCAAAATTTATTAGTCTTATAGATTTATTTACTCCTAAATATTAGTCTTATTTACTCCTAAATATTACATTCCATCATTAGGAACATAATGCATTCATGGTATAATAATAATATTATATATATATATATATATATATATATATATATATATATATATAATTTAAGGTCAAAAGGAAGAGTGGAATTTAAAATAATAAATATGTTCTCTACATCACAGGAATCACTTGATATTCATTTCACATAGCCACAAAATAAAGTTGTAGAATGAAATAAAACATTCATTATTAAAATACATTAAAGTGTAGAATGAATTAACTTCAAAGCATTTTAATTTTAAAGTAATTTTAAATATAAATCAGAAGAAAGTGATAGACAACTTCCATCTCCTTAGGCTTTATGCTAGAGTTTTTTCATATTTATTATGGATGGCATAACTTTTGATCTTTTACACTCATTAGAATGTAGTATAAAATTTTGTTCACCTGTGATAAGGTTTTTATTTATTTATATGTTATATCTATAAAGTATTCACTTTAAAATTTCTAACTTATGTTAATGATCTTTCACCAATCAATGTTTGGAATTTCCTACAAAAATTAATTAAACAGTGTTTTAATTTGACTGTCTATAAAAAAACACCCCAGGCTGAATGAACTGGAGCATATATAATGATTTAATGTGTTTTTGAATGCAGAGAAGTCTAAGATCAAGGTGCCAGAGTATCTATCACTGGTGCAGATTTTAGAATGAATTTGCTCTTGATAGAGGAATCACTTTGGAAAGAATTAGAACTATTTTGTTTAATTGTTTTCTTTAGTTTATTGCTAATAAGAAAGGGTAGGAAAAGAATGAATGATGAATGGAGAGATAAAAGTATAAACAGATTAGTCATTTATCAGGTCATTCCTTGAATGACATGAAAGAGGATGGAAATGGTTGATTAATATACATCATTTATATCAGGCTACATCTTTCCTCATTTTTATGCTCTTATTTTAAAGATTCAAAGTAGATAATAATAAAAGTACCACTGGAAAATATGATTATATCTTTAATTTTCTATATCAAAAATGCCACTGTGTTAGTACAAATGTAGCTATCTGAAGCTCTACATCTACACTTCTCTAGTTCATGGGTATTTAAGACATTAATTGAATTTGATCATAGCTTTATAAGAATTGTGATTACTATTTAATGAAGATAAAGATTCACCTGAAGTGGGTGGCATCTGGTGGTCAGGTCTTTTTACAGGAGACTTGTTTCTTAACTGTGAATATTGTTGTATAGATTTAGTAATCCAAAAAAGGGAGGTTTGCTGTAGTGTTCAGAATGCATAGTAATACAAATAGACCCTATCAATAGAAAACTTTTGCTATCAAAGAATTCATCTCTCCAAGTCTTATCTGGTATACACCTGATTCTCATAAAGAATTAATCTCAAATAAAATTGTCTTCTCCTAGCAAGAAAAGAATTAAAACTGTTTAGAATAAACTTAGTGGGGAGCTGAAATATCATCGACACTTTTTTTTTTTTTTTGGCAAAGGAAAGTATATATGGAGAAAACCAGTTAACAAACTCTGGGACAAGACTTGTCAAAACAAGGGTGAAAAAGTAATTAACTTCACTGAACAAAGCCTGTAATCTGATAATTCTGTTGGAATAAGCAGGAAAGACATGATAGCTATAAAAATTATTTTAAATATTTTTATTGGGTTTTTTGGTTATTTTATTTATTTACATTTCAAATGTTATCCTCCTTCACAGTTTCTCTTCGTCAAAGCCCATATCCCATCCACTCTCCCCGTTGCTTCTATGACAAGCTCCCTCACCTCCCGCCCTATCATTGCCTTAAGTTGAAGAATTGAGTCTCCACAGGACCAAGGGCCTTCCCTCCCAGTGATGCCAGATAAGGCCATCTTCTGTTACATATGCAGCTAAAGCAATGGGTCCCTCCATGTGTACTTTTTCTTTGGTTGTTTAGTTCCTGGGAGCTCTGGGAGGTTTGGTTAGTTGTTCTGATTCCTATGTGGTTGCAAACCCCTTCAGCTCCTTCAGTGTTTCTCCTAACTCATCCATTACGGTCCACATTCTCAGTCCAATGGTTGGCTGTGAGCATACACATCTGACACAGTCTCTCAGGGGACAGGCATACCAGATTCCAGTCAGCAATACTGTGTATAAAAAAACATTATCAATAAATACAACTTAAAAAACTTAGCAGGATTATAAATGATAGTAGAAACATTTAATTCAAACTCTACAAGTGTGAAAAGTATTTAAAATGTCTGCCTTCTTGTATATGGAAGTATTAATGCAAAGAATACGTAAACACTATATTCAGTCTTTCTTTTCTATTTCTCCTTTCATTTTGAGCCCATTTTAACTTTTTCCCTATATAATTTTTTAGCTATTGTAAGCACTTTCTGGATGAAGTATAGTATTAAAATATTTTAATAAGAACTTATTAATAACTCAAATGTTTATAATAGAATATTTGATAGAATATATTCATCTCTAGATTGAGAAGAAAAATTCTATTTAATTGTGTGGTCTAATCATATAAAATGATCTTACTAGTATTTATTTCTCCTTTATTTATTATTAATATCAACATATTTGGTAGAGCTAACAACCTAAAAAAATTGTATTCTTTAAAAATGTAAAAAGAGATTTTATCACTATTTAAAAATTACTTCTTGCTAAAAGGAATGTCAAAGAGTATTGATTTAGGGAATAACAGTCAATTAAATTTCATTGTATAATGATTTTGCAAAATAAACAATGACAAAGAGCACAAAAAGCAAATTTTTTTATCCACCTAAGCTCAGTTTACTCATTAATTGCTTACATAATTTGTACAAAGTGTTCTTAAAGATTTAGCAGAAGTCAAATATAGTGAATAGTGAAAACATTCCTAGAGATGCTTCGTTTGTACTTCATTGAAAAACATTCATACATTTACTGGAGCTGTCCTGTTATCTACTACCTAATTGATAAGCTACAGAAAGTGAATAAATGTTTTTAGTACTGTGGGGAAACAAAGTGTAGAAATGTATACCAAAGTGCTAGATGATTTCTTGAATAGTTGGACTTCCTCAGGAACTGAATGGCCACCTCACATAATGTTTTCAGATTTGCTTACTAGTAGCTCCTTTAAAATGTTGCTACTCCCTTGTCTAAAAGTGCCACGTTTTCTTACCCATTCCTCTGGGGAGGGACATCTGTGTTGTTTCCAGCTTCTCTGGCTGTTATTAATTAAGGTTGCTATAAACGTAGTGGAATATGTGCCCTTGTTATATATTGAAGATCTTTTGGGTATAGCTGGGTCTTCAGGTAGAAATATCTCCAATTATCTGAGGATCTGCCAGATTGATTTCCAAAGTGGTTTTACCAGCTTGCAGTCCCACTAGCAATGGAGAAGAATTTCTTTTTTCCACATCCTCACCAGCATCTGCTGTCACCTTAGCTTTTGATCATAGCCATTCTGATTGGTGTGAATTGGAATCTCAGAGTCACTTTGATTTGCATTTCACTGATGACTAAGGATGATGAACTCTTCTTTAAGTGCTTCTCAGACATTTAACATTCCTCAGAAGACAATTCTTTGTTTAGATTTGTAATCAATTTTTAATACAGTTATTTGGTTCTCTGGAGTCTAACTTCTTGAGTTATTAGCCCTCTATCAGATACAGGGTTGGTAAAAACATTTTTTTCCAATCTGAGGGTTGCAGTTTTGTCCTTCTTGACAGTGTCCTTTGCTTTACAGAAGCTTTGCAATTTTATGAGGTATCATTTGTCAATTGTTAATCTTAGAGCATGAGCCATTGGTATTATGTTTGTAGGATTTTTTATTTTTTATGTGTCAATGTGTTCAAGGTTTTTTACCATTTCCTTTTCTATTAAATTCAGTATTTTTGGTTTTATGTGAAGGTCCTTGATCCACTTTACATGAATTTCATACAAGGAGGTAAAATGGATTAATTTGCATTTTCTACATGGTGACAGCCAGTTGAAACAGACCACTTGTTGAAAATGCTTTCTTGTTTTTCCACTGGATGGTTTTGGCTTCTTTGTCAAAAATCAAGTGACCATAGCTATGTGGGTTTATTTCTGGGTCTTCAATTCTATTCAACTGATACACCTGCCAGTCTCTGTACCAAGTCCATGCACTTTTATCACTATTGTTCTATAGTATATCTTTAGGTCAGGAATGGTGATTCTCCCTGAAATTCTTGTTGAAAATGTTTTCTGCTATCCTGGATTTTATGTTATTCCAGATAAATTTGAGAATTGCCCTTTTTTTCCTCTGTGAAGAACTGAGTTAGAATTTTGATAGGAAATACATTGAATCTGTAGATTGCATTTGGTAAGATGGCCGTTTTTTACTATGTTAATCCTGCCAATCCATGAGAATGGGAGATGTTTCCATCTTCTGAGATCTTCTTTGAATTCTTTTTTTAGAAACTTGAAGTTCTTGTCATACAGATCGTTCACTTGCTTGGTTAGAATTATATCAAGCTAATTTATATTATTTATGACTATTGCGAAAGGTGTTGTTTCCCTCATTTCCTTCTCAGCTCATTTATTCTTTGATTAGAGGAAGGCTACTGATTTGTTTGAGTTAATTTTATATTCAGCCACATTGCTAAAGTTATTTTATTAGCTTTAGGAGTTCTTTGGTGAAATTTTTGTGGTTGTTCATGTGTACTATCATATCATCTGCAAATAGTGATGTCTTGACATCCTCCTTGCCATTTGTATCCCTGTGCTCTCCTTTTGTTGCCTTATTGCTCTGGCTAGAAATTATAGTACACTGTTGAAGAAAAAGGGAGAGAGTGTGCAGCCTTGTATTATTCCTGATTTTAGTGGGATTGCTTTGAGTTTCTATTTGTTTTGATGATGGCTATTGGTTTGCTATATATTGCTTTTACTATGTTTATATATGGACCCTAAATTACTGGTCTCTCCCATACTTTTAACATGAAGAGTGTTGCCTTTTGCCAAAGGTTTTTTTAGCATCTAATTGAATGATCATGTGATTTTACACTTTGAGTTCATTTATATAATGGATTATATTGATGGATTTCTATATACTGAACCAGCCCTGCTTCCCTGAGATGAAGTCTACTTGATCATGATGAATGATCATTTTGATGTGTTCTTAATTGGGTTTGTGGGAATTTTCTTGATTATTTTTGCATCAATATTCATAAGGGAAATTGATCTGAAGTTCTCTTTCTTTGTTGGGTCTTTGTGTTGTTTAAATATCAGTACAACTGTGGCTTCATAGAACAAATTGGGTAGTGTTCCTTCCATTTCTATTTTGTGGAATAGTTTGAGAAGTATTGGTATTAGGTCTTTATTGAAGGTGTGATAGAATCCTGTCCTAAAACCATCTAATCTAGCACTGGGCTTTTTTTTTTTTTTTTTTTTTTTTTTTTTTTTTTTTTTTTTTTTTGTCAGACTTTTACAGACTACTTCTATTTTCTTAGGGTCTATGGGACTGTTTAGAACATTTGTTACTATGGAAATAATCTTATCCTCCTGTTGTAGAGACTTGGGCAAGAGAATGGGTAGAATATAGTTATTTAATTTATAATTAGGAAACATATTAGATCAATGATAAGTCATAATAAGATAAGTATTATATTTCCTTACTTCAATTAATTTTTCAGCTTACTTTGTATTTATAATATATAATACTTACATCACAGTTGTGTGAAATATGAACTGGTTATTTGTCTTCAAAGATTATAATATACATCTATTAAGAGAAAAAGCCTTTCCCAACACATGCAAATCATATGATTATTGTCAACAATATTTGATTCATATAAAGATGAATTCATGTGGTACTTATGATTCAGGATAAATTTCATAAGAATTTTTCTTTTTTCATCATATTCTACACTGATATTTTTCAATATCTATTGCCTCTTTGTCTGTGCTAGTATACTTTTTTCATATATCAACCTGATAAATAAATTGGTGATAATGACCTCTCTAAATAAAATGCTTCAATCTGAATTTCTGTTTTTCTATGGTGATTAAAAACCCTAAAGACAGGGTTCTTTTGCTCAGATTTCTGTCAAGGGCCATGATGGCTTCAGTGACTTGTATCAAGAATTCCTGATCAAGAAATAAAATTTTACAAGCCTAAGACTCAAGAGAAGCATGAAAAACAGCTGATATTTTGTTTACTAAATTGGTTGCATTCACTCTAATTACTATTCATTATGAAAGTTATTATTTTGTTTTTGATTCAAAACCAAAGCAGCCATTTTTTTTTTTTTTGCTAAATTCTGTCCTTGTGACCACATTCTCCACAAAACCATTTTGTTCTTAGAGTTTAGAATCACTGGCATAAACCAGCAGTGAGAAAGAAGTGGGTTGAAGTGAGTGGAAGGATACAAGTAATTATTTACAAGGGATTGAACATTTTTATTTCTCCTGACAGAGCAGGAAAGAAGAATTTCTCTGGATGAAAAAAAAAGGAAAAAAGAATATATATATATATATATATATATATATTTCATTTCATGATTCTAAAAGTAAATATTCTCTTTCTCTCAGATCAATAATTTAGACCTTGGAAGGCTTTGACTTTTCCAATAGTGACTTTTATTCTCACAGTTACTAAGTGGAACCTATGTTTGCTTTATTTTATTTATCATACATAAAATAACTTGTTATTATTAAACTTTTCTGATCCAGAAACAAAATAAAATATTTACATTTAATTCTGTCTGAATTTATCCATAGACTGGAGGGAGCACTAGAGTTTTCCTGGTGTGAATATGCATGCATGCATGCACACACAGACATAGACACAGACAGACAGACAGACAGACACACACACACACACACACATGAACTTACACATTCACACATATATTCAAATATATATATATTATATATATATTATATATATATTATATATATAATATATATAATATATATATTATATATATATATATATATATATATATATATATATATATATATATATATACATTCTTACAGCACATCAGTCAGGGCTGGTGTTTATACTCTTATTAGATGCTATAGTAATTTTCCTTTCCATAGCTAAGAATGAAACCATAATAATCTCTTTGAATTTGTGTGATCAAATTTATCTTAAAACTCAGCTTAAGTTACATGTGGCTTTGTGTAATAATCCACCAGTGTTATGTTTCAGGCATTGTTTATCTCTTAATTCTTCCCTTATATATTTAGCTCCTCTATATTCTCTGAACTAATTTTGGAAGCAAATACACAGTAGAGAAGAGCAACATAATTATTGAAGTACAAAAATGACTTCATAAAATAATATAAGATTGCAAAAACAAGAAGTTTGATAGATAATTAAGAATCATAAAATAAATTCCTCTCACATATGACTAAATTCAACTTCCAAAAGTGAGATATTAAAAAAAAAAATTATCCTATAATGTGTATAAAGAACGTTGTTGCAAAAGGGCTAGAGACAAAACACAAGCTAACTTTAATATTTTAGCATTTATTCTCAAGTTCAGATATGGAAGGCATGATAGGCTCCATAACAGCATAACATGTTAAATTAGTGGTGCTGTTCATTACTTTAGTGAAGGTAAGTTTAAAATAATTGGAAATTGATATTGATGGTCTCTCTGTGTTAAAGAAAGAAGAATTGTTATACATTTATGAAGGAAAATTATTTCCCTTAGTATTTGAAATTTAAAAAAAATCAGTAGTATCCAGGACAAACTGTATTTTTTCTGTTGAGGAGAGATAGTTACTGAAGCACTCTGTTCATTGTCTAACAGCCGTCATGTATGAATAGATAGTACATAGGCTGGCCAAGTTTACATAGTTCATCTACCTTTTATTAATATATCACCCAGTTATGGACAAACTTTTTAATTTAATTAAAATTTCAGGTTCTTTATTCCAAGTACTTTAATACAATTTGTTTTATTGTTTTAATTTTAGATTTAAGACATTAAGCTATTTAAAATTTTATTAAATTTGAAATATTATTAGGAGGCTCAAGGTTTTGTTTCAGATAATTCAGTGGCACTTCATGTGTCCTGAGAGGCTGTCAATATTACTAAGAGATGAAAAAATAAATACTGTAAGATGAAAATCATAGTTGACAAAGCCCTGATAGCACAGTAAATTATGACACTGTATTTAACACAAAAATTCATATAATTTAGCCATTAGCTTCATTCAAACTTTTCTGCTGTACTAATTCTGGATTGTTTCTTATATTTCTGTTAATTAAATACACTACTAGAATTTCACATTTTAAAATTTAAATATTTATACTTATACATGTTTGTGCTTAGATTTCCAAAGAAAACCAGCACTAATACTCCATCAACCTCCAAAAAGAATGAAAGAGATTTTATTGAACTTAGTAAGCTTTGCTTTGCCTTCAGGACTGAGTGACAAGGTCATGGACTTATTCTCTGTACCTCGTTCTTTCTTAGTGATATTTACAGGAATTTAGTTTTCTGATATTATATAGACACCCTCCTCTGTCAATTTCCTATTCACCACTGGATTGGTGGGTGGTAGCAAGGCTTGTTGTTATGTGTTCTCAGATGGGGTCAGATGAGACTGTTTACTCTTCTGGTCTCACAATGAATATCTTTCTCTCAAGCTGTATTTATCCTTGGAGACATCTATTATCATTAACACAGTGAAGTATTGTGACCAAGGACACAACTGAAATAGTTGCTGTTCAAACTCTTTCTATGGCAGGGTTTCAGTCTACTTTGTACCTGAACACAAATAAAGGCAGCTATTAGTGATAACAAATCACAACACAATAGATTTTTTTCTTTTAGCCCACATTGTCCAGGAAATAAAAACAGACTTTAGTGTGAACTTATCCTCTGCACATGCATTTTTTTCTACAGAACAGGAGACTTGGTAAAGTGAAATGTAATGATGGGAACCCAGTTGTGTCTACACTAGTAGAATTAGGGCCTTTGTCTTACCCACACACTCATTTCATTTTCCAGTTAAAACTGTCACATATTAATTATCATTATTTTCTTAGTTTTCTTAAATATCAACTGTGTTCCTCATTTTCCCACCTAGGAAATGTGTTCATATACCATGCTGCCTTTGTATGTCTCACTTAAAGTTACTAGTAGTCCACATTTTTTATAGGTCTGTATTTAAATCATATCCATGTTAAAATCTTATTTTTATTATTCTTATTCTTTTACAGTTTTGTTTATAATTTTCTATTTGGAAAATACAAAGTAAATAAAATTTGCAAATCCTGTACTCACAATTTGTTTTCTTTTCTTTTTTCTTGTGTAAGAATTGCATGTGTGCATACATACATATAATGTAATATACCTCGATCAAATCTGTGACCTTTCTACCAAGTCCTATACTAATTCTCACCATTTTTTTCTACTTCATGTTCACAATCTCCCTTTCTCTTCTTAAAAGCCAAAATCCACCTAGTGCTATCTGTACCTGCCTTGATAAAGGGGCCTGCACTGAAGCACAGGCTGCATTCCTAAATAATGCTGACTCTCCTTGTCCCAGCAGCCTTTAGTTTCTAACAAATAGGGCTATACTTTCATGAACTCTTTCTGTTTCCATTCTGGGATTTTGGTTAGCTTGGTCTCAGAGAAGTCTCGTGTGAGCAGTCTTTTCCTCTGTGAGTTTGTGTGTGCAACAGTCCTGTTCCTTCTAGTATGTACTATGGAAAGAGTTGTGTTCATTACATAGTGTCTCATTACATAGCGCTATTATTACACCTAAACAAATCTTATCCAAAAAAGTCATTATTGTAGTCCACAAGGATCTCAGCTAGCTAGGACTGTTAATTATTTATCTCATCTGGTAGCAAGCAAACACTTTCCAGAACTAGATTTAATAGTCAGTAGAGATGGAGTTCCAAGATTTAATTTTTAATACAATTTAAATTTTCCACATTCTTATATGCAGTTAGGTGGTGTTGTCAGAAACACTTGGTGTTGTCAGTTATTCCACTGACTTCCAGAGGGTAACCAAGATCAATATCAATAACCTATAGTGTTTGGGAAGGACTATGGAATCTTTTGGAATAAAGGAATAAAAGACGTGTTCTTATTTTATATGAACCTTTTAATTGATAGTGTATAATGTCTGTGGAGAAACACTGCCCTCTCATTATAGGTAGTAACTACCTGTAAACATACATGCTTACATAATACACACACACATAAACACATACAGAAATTCTACAATGATGTTTTTAATGTTTTCAAAGATACAAGTTTTAGCCTTCCTTCTACTGCCTCTTCCAGCCTCCCAGATCCTACTTTATTTAATCTTTCTTTTTCGATTTTTCCCAGTTCTGCCTTCATAACATGTTCAGTGTTGATGCCTTTTGATAGCAACCCTGCCTGTTTGTTGCTTTAAGAAATGCTGCTTTTAAGTTCACTTGGTGTGGGCCAGCAGAGTGCCTGAGGCGTCCACAGGGACACCATAGCCACAGCGGGAGGTGTGAGCACATTAGGCAAAGAGTTAGGCAGCTGCCCCCTGCCTTCCATGCACCGCCAGCATGGATGGGGAGGAGAGACCAGGGGCCAACAAATGATGATGGTGATGATGATGATAATCATGATGATGATGATGATGATGAAGAAGAAGAAGAAGGAGAAGAAGAAAGAAAAGAACTAAATTTTGGAGCTAGAGAGATGGCTCTGTAGTTAAAAGCATGTGCTGACAAGAGCCTGATATAGCTGTCTCCTTAGAGGTCTGCCAGAGTCTGACATATTCAGAGGCAGATGTTCACAGCTAACCATTGATCTGATCAAGGGGCTCCCAGTGGAGGAGTTAGAGAAAAAAAACTGAAGGAGCTGAAAGGGTTTGTGGCCCCATGAGGAGAGCAACAATACCAAACAATAGAGCTCCCCAGAGTCTAAACCACCAGCCTGGGAGCACATAGGGAAGGACCCATGTATATCAGTATATGTAGGCGAGGATGGCCTTGTTGGGCATAGGTAGAGAGGAGATCCTTGATCTCTTTTATTTTTGGAATAAAAGGTTGAAGGCTAAACACCGAATTGGGGGGGGGATCGAGGGTGGGGAGGTGGGAGTCGGGGGATAGGTGGGGGCACATCCTCATAGAAGCAGAAGGACGAGGGATGGGATGGGATTGGGGGTTCCTGGGTGGTGGGGGGAATAGGGTAAAGGGATAAAATCTAAAATGTAAATATAATATTCAATTAAAAAAACACCACACACACACACACACACACTGCACAGGAACAAAAAAAGCACCATGGCTTGATTCTCAGCACTCACATCGTGGTGTTTTACAACAATATGTAACTCCAGTTCCAGAAAATCCGTTGCTCTCTTATGCCCTCCTGACCTTTGCTGGCACCACACATGCACATGGTACATATAAACACATGCTGGCAAAACACTAACACATAAAATAATTTTATAACTAATAAAAATACAAAATGGTGAACACTTCTGTCATATTAATTTCATTAGATAGTTTTCCAGGACAAAGCAATATTGTTTTTTTATGAGAAGACAATGACAATTTTATGAATGTATTTAATATCAGCAAATTACATTGAAGTTCAAGGTAATGACAAAATTCTATTTGTGAATATGAACAATACACTTTCTTTGGTCTTATTTATTATGTTAATTCCAACCCAAAATTTAGTAAACAATATCATATCATTAACAAATAAATGAATTGTTCTGATTTTTATTTTTATTAATGTACAATTTAGAAAAAATCATAGGATCTATGGTTACCTTTTATATTAAGAATTATTTCTTATTTTACGTGTATGTGTATTGCCTGTATATCTATATGTGTGCACCACATGCATGCCTGGTGGCATGGATCTCCTGAAACTGGATTTACCGGCAGTTGTAAACCTCCTTGTAGGTCGTGGGAATTGAACCCTGGACCTCTAAAAGAACATCCAGTATATCTAACTGCTGAGCTATTTCTCCAACCCTATATTAGGAATTACAAAACACAGTTTTAATAGTATTTAAACACCAGGGAAAAGAGAAATTCTTTCTCTGTTTACATAAATTCATGCATGCAAAGACATTTGCTTAAAATAGAATATGGTTTAAGCAAGAGAGGAAAACAACTAGAAGGAAATACAATAAGGCTTACTACTTCTGAAATATTAAAGCTCAGGCAACCATCAGATTGAGATAAATTGAGATTATAATGGCCATAATAATTTCTTTTAAATAGCATTACAGCCTTAATTTTAAAATGGTTGGATATCTTAATTTTAAAAAGGTTTTCTCTTTCTATGTTGATAGAAAGTTACTTCTTCTAAAACTGTTTTTCTCTATTAAAAATAGAAATTCAATTAAGACATTTAATTTTTCCCTTGTTCATAAGGAAAAAAATGAAGGTCAACTCTAAATCGAGCATTAGCAAGAATGACCCCTTTCTAAACACTGAGGCTTCTGTCTTGATATAAATGAGTACCTGAAACCTTAAATTGGTGCTTTTCAGAGAGGTACTGAAAAATAAACTGTGATGAAATTGTCAGCAGCTGCCAAGCAGAGAACTGATTCTGTAATTTAGTGAGAAACTAAAAAGATCAAAATCACATTTCTGCCTTTTAACGGGCCTTTGGCTGCTGCACAGAACCTGCTAATAACATCGTAGAAGCAAAGGAGGAAGTAGAGGTCACAGACTCACATCCCTGGGAAAATAGATGTACTTGTTCTTAGGCAGCTCTGAATCCCAGGAACAAAAGGCTTAAAATTGTGCTGGCTTTGCTAGGAGAGAATCAAACAGATTACTTCAAAGGAAACATCTCCCTTTGTAAAGAACCATTAATGTCACTACTAATAATTATGATGTGATCAGATTAACCAATTTGTTATCATTGGTTAAGACATGAAACAACAAACACTGGCCAGGTTACCCTTGGAAGTAGATCCAGAAGAGTAGTCTCCATCCAGGAGTCATTTTGGGTTTTGTTTTCATATTAGTTTATGAGAGCAATATGTATGCAGTCCATCTACTGCATACTCTATGATAATCACTTTTGTTATCCCATGCTAACCAGTGTGAATTGACTGTTTGAGGACAGATTTGTGAGTGTGTGTGTGTGTGTATACATGTTTATGTGTGGGGGTGAGTGCTTAGTTTGAGGTCTAAAGAGGAAAAGTTCAATGTCAGTGGCTTCCTCTATTACTACTTCATTTCATACCTATGTTTTAAAACAAGATCTCTCAGGTCTTGGAGATCATTGATTCAGAGAGATGGTTGACCAACAAGTCCATGGAGGCTCATATATATATATACTTCTCAGCACTGTATTTTAGCACATTTCCATTGTTAGTATTTTATGAGTTACAAGAGATCCTAACACATATTCTGTCCTCATGATTGTGCAGCAAACATTTTACCCACTGAAGTCTCTCCCCAAATGCAAATACTTTAAAAACATTCTACTCTGTGCTTTAGAAAGCTACACAAGAATGGATTTTCTCCAAGCCTCTGTTGTGTGTGGAAGGAATTATTAAACTAACAAAACAAAAACCTCAAGTGCTGAAGTATATAACAGCTTACCAAATTTACACAAGAGGCAGAATATTGTGGATGAATACACAACATGGACAGATTCCTCAAAGACTTAATACTTTGTGAATAGTTACAAGTTGACCAATAAATACTAGTTTTCTCCTTCCTATTCTTCCTGTTGGAATTTTGTCTAGATTGAGCTTGGATCGGACTTTTGCTTGCTGTCACACTCTCTTTGAATTCATTTGAACATCATTCTTACTGTGCCAGAGAAACAATTTTTCCTGGAGTCATATATAACCCTGGCAAATAAATATTCCATATTTACCTTATATATGAATCTTTGAACCATCAGGTAAAGGATGTGTTGAAGATCTAATATAGTGATGAGAATCTCAAACTCTCTCACAAGCTAAAAGTATATAGTCCTGGGTTTCAATCACCATCTGTTGTGGCCCGAGCTGCCCCACGTTTGAGGGCCAAAATGTCGAGGCCGCTCTGTCAATGTTGGAACCCGCACTGCCAAAAGCCTTAGGGGCTAAACTGTTAGAGCCTGCACTGCTCCAAGCTGCTCCAGTCTGTGGGTTAGTGTTCAGCAAGAGAGAGAGAGTGAGGATGGACTGGAAGAATGGAGACCAGACAGAGTCTGGTCAATCCCGTTTATTCCTCAGTCTCTCTTCTTCTCTCCAAGTCCCAAGTTCCTAGTCCCTAGTGCCTCCAAGTTCCAAGTTACTTCTTCTAAGTGCTAAGTGCCTAATGTCTAATGCCTAATAGTTCTTCCGA
Organism: Arvicanthis niloticus; assembly: GCF_011762505.2. Taxonomy (NCBI): domain Eukaryota; kingdom Metazoa; phylum Chordata; class Mammalia; order Rodentia; family Muridae; genus Arvicanthis; species Arvicanthis niloticus. Next base: position 67,412,602 of record NC_047671.1, on the reverse strand, counting down.
GTTCTCTAGTCCAAGTGTCTTCTACCTAATGCCTAATAACTAACTCCAAGTTGTACTCCAAGTTGTACTCTCTAACCTAATTCCTAGTTCCAAGTTGTACTCTCTGAAGTGTCTGATTCTCTGATTCTCCAAATTGTTCTGAACTCTTCTGTCTGCCCTTCGCCTTTTATAAGTCTCACTTCTAAGCCATGCCTCCAAGTCACACCTTTAATCATGCCCTTAGGTCTTGTCTCTAAATCTGATCTCTAAGTCATGCCCTTAAGTCACACATCTTTAAGTCTCACACACCCAAGGTAAGATCCTTGGTATCTAAGACAAGATGTTATCAGAGTATACTCAGCTGTTGTAGGCTAATGCAATCAAGTCTCTGGTCAGGGTATATGGCTCAAGATGGCTGCAAGGATGATAGTCACCTTTTGGCTCCCCACAACCATCTACTGCAAGAAGTCATATTTTGAAGAAGGTTGACTTAATCACTAATCTGTGAGTATAGCAATATGTATGAAGTGTCATATTATAGCTATGTTTCTTTTGCAGAATAATAGTATTAGATTTTAACATGGGACCATGACCTTTCTAACATCATGTTATTAGCATAATTCTATTATATCATTATGAGTTTGATATTGTAGAGTGGACTTTAATCACAAAATTTGATAGGTAAGTATCATGAATATTTTAATTACAGTTACATGCAATTAACATTACTTAGCATTCAAAGACATTTGTTGGCCTAGACATAAAAGACATATTTTCATTGATTTTAAAGTGGTATAATACCAGGTTTTTAAATCAATAAGGACAATTTTCTGATTTTGTTTTCATAAGAATGGGATGATGTTATGTAACAAAGGGAAAAGAAGGATAAACCCAGTTATAATCATCTCAAATGTTACCAACAGAAAATTGTCCAAAAACATCATATGTGTACAATAGGTCCTCTATCCTAAGTAACTAGTAAATATAAAAGAATAAACCATTGTCTATTCAATGCAGTTTTTATTCCCTCTTCTCATTCATTCTCTCTATATGAAAAAAAGTTATTTGCTTTTAGAAAAGTGTTTTGTTCATGTCTATGTTTTTTTGCCATAATTCTAAGTCTAAGATTATTCTTTACCTCTCAACTAAACCAAATATAACTCACTTTCCCCTCTCTGAATCCAGAATCCCCTTTTACCCCCTTGAAGTTATATTGTCTCAATACAACATAATGACCTTGCCATTCATCAAATGCTCTGTGTATTGTAACCAGATACTCTAAGAATTGTGCCCAAAGCTCATCTGGATTCTTACAACTCTTTTGAACTTTTCCATCTCTGCATTAGATGCAACAGCCAAACAACCTGCATTATTACAATTAGAGTGTCCAGAGACTTAACATGGAATCTCAATGACTGCCACATAGGTGTTGCTACATTCTACCAGAGTCTCTCAGACCTTATGTAACCAGGTAAGTAAAGGCACAAATTCACCATTATATTGCATTTATTATGGGAAAGAGAAATAAACTTAAAAAAGCACAACAAATAAAATCATTATTTTAAATCCAAGAGAAGAGAAGAAACTTATATGCATGCTCAAAAAATACCTAAATATTTATACTTCCTTCTCTGAATTCCATCTGATAGTGATTTAAGTGTGTGTACCTCTTCTTAAAAACCTCAAGATATGTGATTTTTGTTTAATAAAATATTCCTCACTGACAATCATTGCCACTGTTCTGAATATGTCATGTATTCTTTACCATAATCCATTTTGTCAAATAAATGGGATATAAGCAACTCTTGCCATACTAAAGCTCTATTTTTTTGCTCATATCACAACCACAAACTTCTTTACACACAATTTATTAGTAAAAGAGAAAACATTTTACCTGTCAATTAAGCTCAGTACAAAACTGTAGATTGCTCAGTGTAACACCCACAAACACACACACACACACACACACACACGCTCACACACACAGACTGAGAGACACACAGAAAGACTGAGAGAGACAGACATAGAGAGGCAGAGCCAGAGAGAGAGAGAGAGAGAGAGAGAGAGAGAGAGAGAGAGAGAGAGAGAGAGAGAGAATGAATTATGACTATCCATCACCCAAAAGATATACTTAGAGGTTTTCATTTTTAAATTATTCTGTAAATTCTTTACATTCTCTTCATAATAAGTTCAAATATTTTGACAGAAAAGATAATGGTTTACATTACTCTGTTGTGGTAAAATTGTAATATACAAAATGTTCTACATATTGATGAAAAAAACTTAGAAATAGGGCCACATGAATGGCTTGTGTTTAGCACACAGTAATTGTAAATGTAACCATCTATATGTGTTATACTTAGGATCCAACACTTAAATATTTAACTAATTTGTTGTTACTAAGGAAAAAGTAATTGATTTCCATTTCACAAAATAAGAGCAGAAAATGTGCACTTTAATTCCTAGTTGATCTTTAAAATCTCCCACACTGTGTTCCATGTTGTCTCTGCTTATTCTTATGGATATAGAGAATGCATGAGGACAGTCTATAAACTATTTCTGGGATGAGAGAAAAAGATAGGAACCCGAGTTATATGACAGTTCATTTTAAGAATGCAATAATTGTCATTATTGTTATCACTTTCAACAAATTATATAATCAAGTTTTAAGCAAAATAATATTTCCTGTTACAACAGAGAGAGGGGGCTCTTTTTATAATTAGGGTATTGTGTGCTTTTATTTTTATTTTATTTGAACATATTTTCCTTATGTGTTCATGTATGTATGTCTCTGTGTCTCTCTATATGTATAAAAGAATGATTGTCCTGTGCTTGTTTAAACAATTTTGTGTGTATGCACATGTGTGGGTTTGTGCACATTTGTATGTGCATATGTACACAACAGAAGTCATTGCCTTGTGTCTTACTCTCAAGCTGTTCCTCTTCCTTTTCTGAGACAAAATTTCTCTAAGTATGTAGCTCAACTTGATGGCAACACTAAGTGACCAACAAGTCCTAGCAAACTTACTTTCTGTTCCCTACCAGTGCTAAGATTACCATTTATGCACTAACAAGCCTGGCTCCTCATGTAATGGTTGGAATCTGGATTTGAGTCCTCCTGTCTGCCCCGCATACACTTCACACAGTGAGTTATCACCCCAGTTCTATTTAAAATTCTCTACACTCTCTGTTTCTCAGTGAGATAGAAGTTCAATCTAAGTACTTTCCTCAACCTTAACCATTTCCTCTGGATTGATCCACTCCTTCCTATAGATAGGAGGATATTTTTAAGGCTGAGCTATACACCCCACAAAAAATTAATAAAATAACTCCTAATGATATTCTTCTGTACTTAAAGATTGGTGCCTATCCCAATTGTTATCAGAGAGACTTTATCTAACAATTGATGGAAACTGATGCAGACCCACAGCCAAACAGATGGAGTTCTGGTAATTTTATGGAAGTTTGGGAGGAAGGATTATAGGAGGTAGAGAGTTCAAGAACATTATAAGAAAAGCCCACAACAAAATTAAATTAACCTGTGCTCATGGGGATCAGAGAGACTGAACAGACAACCAGGAAGCCTGCATGGATCTAAACTATGCCCTCTGCATATATGTTAAAGTTTTGAAAATTGGTCTTCTTGTGGCATTTTTGAGGTCAGGGGTTACCGCTGCCTCTTTTGCCTACTTTTGGTACCTTTTTTTCCCCCATGCTCAGCTGCCTTGTCTTTAATGTATGAGGAGGTGCCTAGTCTTACTGCAACTTGATATACCATATTTGCTTAATATCCATGGGAGGCCTTTACTTTTCTGAAGAGAAAGCATTCTGAAGTTGTTATGAGCAATAATTGCTTTGAAGACTATTCTCCAAATGGATCTGCTTTCAGGGGCCCATTGGACTTCAGGAAGGCAGCTTCTATGCGTCATCAGCATGCTGATGTGAGCTTTATGGTGATACAGATACTTCTGATCCAACCATGCACATGTAAGTACCACCTCACGCCTGCTCTTATATGTAAGTATAGTAAAGTGAATGCTCCATTAAGTTAGATTTGAGTGGAATCATTTAACTTATTGGTTATGCTCTCAATCTCAAGTGAATAAACATTTTCTCCCATCACCCCAGAGCAAGTTAGGTAATATGGACACAGGTTTCTTCTCATGTTTAGATGTTTCCTTTGTGTAGCTTTTGTAATTGTGAATGTACTTCCTTAAATTTCTCTTATGTTATTAAAATCCAATGAATTCATTTATGTTAATGATAAAAAACTTATTGGAGTATTATGCTGCCTTATAAATAACTTTTTACAGTCCAGGAAACTGATGATGAACATGAACTTCAGAGATATATGGCTGAACAGGGCAGATTGACCAAGATGAATATTGAACAACAGGAAACGAACAATTTAAGAGAATTAGAATCAGAAATTCTGACTTACTTGACAACCATGAACATTTACAAGTGTAGTGAATGCTATCCATTGCACTTATTGGTGTTAACTTATGTTCAATTTTGTAAAAATATTTTAAAAGAACAAACTGCTAACTTGAATACATATCAATTAAAATATACAGAGAACTTAGTGATTGGCTGTCGGCATTGATCTATATAAATGTACTAAATGTAATGACCATTTATTATTCATAATGTTAGTATGCAAAATACCACTTGTATTTAATTTCTAAGTAGATACTATCTAAAAGACTTGAATTTTAAATACTTTGTCTTAGTTACAGAAAATTAATAACCATTCCTGTGTACATGCCTTGGTTTCTGGATTGAATTTTCTACACTATTCATTTTCAAAATTAAAGAAATACTGAAGCCAATCTTGTTCAAATTTATTATTTAAAATTTTTCAAAAGCTGGATTTTATAGTAATAATATTTAAATAAAAGCATTGCTAAGTTAGGAATTGGGTGTTTTTATTTGATGATTGTGGCTTCTAGCGTATATATATATTTTAGACTTGTTTATATTTTTGCCACTGGTCTTGTTAGTTAGGAATATCCAAAGAATCTTAAATTAAATATTAAAAAATTTACCCGAGTGCTTTTTTATTGGGAATGTGGGAGCATATCATAATATTTCTTTATTTCATTATAGTCATTATTACTCATTAATTAAATAGGTCAGCTGTTCAAAATGTATATCAAAATAATTTAAAACAAAATTTGATTAATTTTGTGGTTTAAATTAATTTGATAAAAGCAGTTTTGTTTTTTATAAAAATTCCATTGTATGGCACAAAAAAATTTGTGGCATGATAGGAGTCTGTAATCAGAAAGGAACCAGAGTTTTGTGCTGTGGGCCAAATTACAACTATTTCAATTATTATCACCCTGATATCAACTCCATCATTTTTCCATTTCAGCTGTAGTAGCACTCTTTTTCTCTAGTTTTTCAAGTTGTTACAATCAGAAATCCATTCACAAAAGGTTATTCCATAAGTACTGTTTAAATTAGTTGATATATACCAATATATGTGGCACATATATATGATGGTGATTATGATTGTATCATAATTTCATTTTCTAAATTTTATTGTATGACTTCCACATTAGCATCAAAACCAAAATTAACAAATCACAAAGAAACAAAGAACTACTTAAAAACCTATTCATCCTAAATGGTATCTTATTTGCATGTAAAATAAATTAGCAATTGTTAGGTAAGAGGTCCTTAACCCTAGAGAATGCTAATATAATATTTATCCATATCAAACTTTTAATTCAGTTGTATTGTTCAAAGTAGATTGGACCTAAGATGGTTAACAATGTCAAAACAAAATTTAATGACATATGTATAGAGCAAAATTATAGAAAATAGTATTCTAAGTGATCTTTCTGTTCATGCTGATGTTTAATTGACTTGAATATGTAATACTCATGGAAAAATTAGTGGAGATTCTCAAATAAATCATTTCAATGTGAGGACATAATTTGGTATTCTTTTAAAGTGTTAAAGTGCAATATTAATTAAAAGGCATTACCACTACAATGCTAAAATTTAAGTAAAGGAATAAAATCTACACTGTACAGGAGTACCACTAACACAATAAGTCTGGTTAACATCCTAGTTTCTGTATTACAATATCTCAAATGGTCCAATGTCTCTGTACATAAATTCTATTATGTAAAAAAGTTCTCTCCCCTTTTCTGGGTGTAGTGTTTTTTCCTACCTCATAATTTAAGAACATATTAAATTATGCTATATCTTTAAATAACCACCTTTACTACAGAATCAAATGTCTGTTATTTCCATGACGAAGAAAATCTTGAAGAACAAAGATATTTAGACAGATTAATATAACCCATAGGCAAGGAAGTGTAGTGCTTTTCTGTTTTCTTTTTCTTTTTAAGTTGCTAATAGTTACAAATCTCCAAAATAAAAACACTTCAAGGAAAGCATTGGGCAGATATTACTTTGTATGTCTAGCCATCTGAGAATTTTGTTGTTGTTGTTGTTGAAAATGAAAATAGAATGTTCTCTCATATAAAACACCCAGGACAAACTTATTTCTTTTTACCTCCTTCCAGTTCTTTTCTACATTCCCTCTCTCCCAGATCTACTCCCTCCACTAGTATTCCCCTTCACAATCAAGCAGGTATCCAAGAGACAACCAAACATAACATAACAAGATACAATAAGACAAACAAACACCCTGAACAAGAGTGGACATAATAAGAGGGAAAGAGCCGCAAGAGCAGACAAAAGAGTAAGAGACATACCTCCTCCTTTGGTCTCTGTGAGCCTGTTTGAACTCTGCTTAGTTGATTCAGTGGGCTGTGTTCTTATGGTAGCAACAATCCTCTTTGACTCCTAAAACATTTTGTTACCCTTTCCCACAGTATTTCTCAACCTCTGATGAATTCTTTTTATTTTCTCTTATATGTTATGGGGAAAACAATCTACTATTCCTTGGATTTAAGTTTAATTTATGAAATGAAAATCCATATTTGACATTGATAAACTGGCGAAGAACCTGTAAATAAATAGGTCAGGGGCATTAAATGAATCTTATTAATATTGTTTTTCCAAAAAAAAATAGTAAAAATCTAACTTCTAATGACATATTGTTACATCTCTATGTCAGTGGATTACTCACCTCTTATTAGTGAAGCTTCTTATTTCAGTGGAGGATAATTAACACAAACTCTTAACTGAACAATGAGCAGAAGACAAGAGACTTTGAAAAGCTCATTTCTAAGTAGGGTGCCATGATCAAACACCTACCCCAGGGCTCAGAGATCCAGGCAGAAAAGAAAGCAGAAAGAATGTGAGAACTATATGTTGTGGGTGACTACAAACAAACAGCAACATGATGAAAGAGAACTAATTATATGTATACATATACACATATACATATATATGATCTAATAAAGAGTTTAAAACCATGAATAAAACCTACACAGGTTCAAACAACTAAGTAATAGCACTGAGAAAAGAAGGTGAACACCAAGTCCTATGTTTTACCAAGGAACTATTATAATTGATTCCTACTACGAAAGGGAAAGTCAGTTTTCTATGATTTACTGTCATTAGCAATATAAATTTCAGAAGGGCCCAAGTCCATGAGTAGCATCACAAAAGAAACTCATTTTTTTCATTTTTATATTACATTTTTATTATTTAAAACAATTTTGAAATTAAATATATTTTTCTCATCTCTGAACTCCTCCTTCCAAGTAATCCCCCTCTCCGTACCCATCTAACTTCAATTTCTTTTACAAAAAGCATATAAAAACTACAAAACCTGCTATGACATCAAAAAACTACAATTCAAATGAAAGAGGAAAAAAGAAGAAACTGTAATCAAGTAGGGAGACACCTCAAAATTTTGGAGCCCAGCTCAATGGGTCAACCACTCCTGAACATGAGACATGTACTGGAATGGTTGATCAACCCAGTTATTCTGGAAAAAAATAAGTTTTTCTCTCCTGACAGGTATAAAGGGAAACTTTAGTTGTTAACCTTGACCCTAGTACCTAGGTTATTACTCACTAATTTATTCATTCATTAATTCATTTATTCAAATTATTTTTAATTTCTTTTTATATTGGATATTTCCTTTATTTGCATTTCAAATGTTATCATCTTTCGTGGTTTACCCCCAGAAACCCCCTATCCCATACCCCTCCACCTGCTTCTATGAGGAAGTTCCCTCACTCACCCACCTTCTCCCGCATCCCTGCATCAAATTCCCCTACACTGGGGTATCTGGCATCGAGTCTTCATAGGACCAAGGGCCTCTTCTCCCATTGATCCCTGACAAGCCCATCCTCTGCTACATATGCAACTGTAGCCATGGGTTCCCCCATGTGTATTCCTTGGCTGGTGGTTTAGTACCTGGGAGCTCTGGAAGGCCAGAGATCTAAAATGCAATCAACAGAAGAGAAAGAGCCCAAGAGGAAGCATAGACTCCACTTTTACCATGGGATTTTTATTTGAAATCTGTTTGATTTGCTTTAATATTTTTATCATATTGATTATTTTATTTGTTAATTGGCTTGTTTTGAAGTTTTGTTTGCTTTACAGAGAGAGGGAGAGAAGAAGAGTGAGAGAAGCAGGGAGAGATGGACAGAATGATAGTAAGAGAGAGAACATAAAAAGAGGTAAATATTGAGGTGATGATACAGTGTATAAAAATTAAATAAAATATTTAAAATTAGTATTTTTATGTCTCAAAGGCATAATCTGATTTAATTTCTGGGGCAATGTTAATTCATTTAATTTTTTTCCAGTTGTACGCTTTTATCCAAAACTGCATGATTTCGTTTATTTTGAACCGCTTAAATTTCATTGTTTGTATATGCCACACTGTATTTGTCTTTCATCTGTTGATGGACATCTAAGTTGATTTTATTTCTTAGCTATTTTTAGTAGGACCTACATGTATGTGAAATTGTCTCCTAAACAACATATGAATCTTTGAGGTAAATGAGGCATAATATAGCTGGGCCATGGGATAATTCTATTTCCAGGTTCTCTGACAAATCTCCAGACAGCCATCCAAAATGTGAACACAAAATTTAAAAATTTATGAGACTAGAACAGGGAGCAGAATTTCAAGCCCAAATCACATGAGGCCAAAACAGAAGGCGGTTGTATATTAAAATTTCTGTCTCTAGTGGCATGTCTGCCTCTAGTTCTGTTAGCCCAACTTAATCCTCTTAGAATTCTACAGCCTTCAAGATACCACATCCCACATCCCAGAGAATGACTGCTTAAATCATGAGCACTAGCATTGCATTTCATGTTTAAAACTCAATAAACACAATAACTAAAAGTCAGCAGACATTTTAGAACTAATTTGATGTTCAGTTTCTGTGATGACATATGCTCCTTCTTGCTCTCTATCATTTTTCCATTTGCTGTGACTTTGTGTCTCTATATTTCATAACTATTACATAAAATATTGACTTAAGTTTATATTATATATCTTTATTCATGCTATAATATATAACATATATTGAGGTCAGTAAGGGCTTTTTAATTTGTGTAAAAAAGAAATTGTATTACATGAGTTTTCTGAAGTCAACTCCTGTCATGGCCAAGTCACAAATTCTAAAAATCAGTATTTTGTATATTCTTTTAAGCTAAAAGAACATGGGCAGATGATCAGACTTTCTTATATTTTCATAATTAATCAAAAGTTTCAATGATGTAGTACCTAGTAAAAGAGAACTTTTGAATCTGAAAAGTCATTTAACCTAATTCTAAGTAGCATCATGTGATGCTTAAAAATAGTTTTCTAACTATTCCATGGGATCCTTAAAAACAACCAGGTTCCTAACTACAAATCTCTCAGTACCATCAATGTAAGGGAATGGGGAAAAATACATTTGAAGCTACCCTAAGCTTCATCCCAAGAGAGCTGCTACCACTTAATATGTGTCAACAGCTCTGGCAAGCTCCCAGTCCAGGTCTTGTCTTTATTTGGCAAACTTACTCTTGTGCACACAGAATTGCTCAAGGGAATTTGTCGAAGATGATTAGTGGCATATTTTTTTTTAAACATCTCAGCTGTCTATGACAGTAATACAAGTAGGTCTAAAAACAGGCTAGGGAAAAACCACAAAGTATAAAATTAAGTAAGACAAAATTGACAAATAAGAAACCCATAGAAGAATTTTAAAACTATAATATATCAGTTGGAATTTTCTAAAGCAAATCTATATGCAGAACTGTGTACAAGCCAGGTGTAGACAAGAGAAGTTTCAGACACTTTTATAATCTATACTGGATACACCTGAAAAGAAATGTTGTGTCTAATCAAGAGTTGTAATATGTTAGCCAAATCAAAGTGAGCTGCTTAACACATGAGGAATTGAGCTAAAGCCGAAGAAAATATTATAGTACTAGAAAATCATTGTGGTCTTTAGCTGTATGCTGTGTTCAGTAAAAAGAAAGCTGGTACCTTCTCATGAATATAAATGTTGACAATATATAGATAGATAAATGAATAATGAGGTGAATAATGAGGAAAATATTAACAACAAATGCCCATAGATCAGAAAACAATCTGCAGTAGAAGTGGTACTAAATTCCAAAATCACATTATAAAATTTGTTGTTTTAATTTTCTACAATAAAAATTAAGTGTGGACATATATAAGAAAACAAAGACAATAAAAGACAAAGCAAAACAAAACACTTTATCTGAACACTTCCTGGAGTACCTTGATACAGATTTAAGCACTTGTATGGTATGAAGTGATATTTATTCCACATAGGTATCTAACTAATAAGTGTAAGAAATACAGCTATAAATCAACTCTCACTTTAAGAAGTGGTAAAACTATACAAAGCATTTCAAACAAGCATTAACTAACTAATTAATTCATAATAGAGCATAGGAGAATATTCAAATTGATAAATCCAGTATACATGAGATAGTGTTAACTAACATAATTATTAATATTTTGAGAAAATTTTATGAATAATACATAAATTACAAAATTAGAAAAATTAATTTGTAGAAAATATGAAAAATGATTTCAACAGAAATTAATTATAAAAGTATTATGTAATAAAAACTCTACAAAACATACATAACAACAAAACATAACCTGTTAGTATATTAAATAATGTAAAACACTCTAATGAATTTGGCTTCAATTCCTCAAAAACTATTCAATAAGTAGCAATAAAAACGGTGTGGTGGTTCAGTCCTATATTCCCAGGACTCTGGAGGTTGAGGCAGGAGTATCTTGACTACAAAAACAGTGTGAATAACAAAGTGAATTCTGTACGAAAGTGAAAAGCAGAGTAAAATGAGAGTAATCATAGACTCCAGTCTAATCCAGGTTTCTTTTCCTGTTGATGTGGCAAAATGTCTTTACTAAAGGAACTGGTATGAACATCTTCTAGCCTAAGGTCACATGTGTACAGTAAAGAGGTTGTGAAATGTAAGCACACTAGCTCTCCGTTTATACTTTATTCAGTTGTGAATTCAAAGCTTAACGTATGATTCTAACCACAATTAAAATAAATGTACCCACATTAATTAATACGTGTCTCTTAGGTGATTCCATATTCTTTCAAATTAATAATTAACAGTATCATATCTGTTTATATATACTTACGGGGTTGAATGGCCTCATTCCATCAAGATAATAGCATATATCAGGTAGGTGACAAGAGTAAAGTATCTTAATTTGATGTAGGTGTAATGCATTAAAAAAAAAAACACTAACAACCTACTTAATATGTGGATTAAATGTTTTCCTTGGACACCAAGAGATAAAAAAAGAATGAGACCAATTTCCAAGTCTATTCAACATTTATTGGAGGTTTCAGGAGAAAGAGTTAAAGAGAAATCAAATTAAAATCATTCAGAATGGAAAGGTAGATGCAAAATTTTCCTTATTCTCAGAATACATGATTTATTTTTGAAACTATGCATATTGAAAAATAAAAGAAAATGTCATTAACATAGCACAGTAGCAAGATTCAAAGGCAATGTGCAAAAAATACTTCAACACAACTGAAAAGGAATGTACAAAAAAATCCTTCCTCATATGCATAATCAAGAAAAGAAATTCCATTTACAAAAGCTTCAAATTACATATCTTGGAAGTAAATTTAGCATAATATCTTTTATACATAAAAGAATGATATACTAAATGCTTTTATACATAGAGAATGATAAAATAAAATCCAAATAAATGGAATAATTTTCTGCAGTTGTGAATTACACATCAACCAACACTTTTTAATACAACTTTGAATAATCATATTGAACTCCTAACTGGGTTTATATTGGTTTTGTTTGATTTTTTTTAAATAAGCTACTTGATCCTTCAAAAAGTACAAATGAGACAGAACAAATAAACATGATAATAATAAAAAAGTAATACTAGAATTGCCAAATTTCAATGATACAGTATTAGGTTTTATCTTATGGCAAAAATGATATAGTGGTGCTTCAAGAATTTAATTATTAATGGATACAGGAAAGTACAACAAAATAAACTAAAAACATGTGAGAAAAAGAATTTCATAAATAACATTATATAAGAATTTATATAAACTGACAGTGTTGTTTCTTTATTAATTTATTTAAAAGAAAAATGTGTTTAAAATTAGTGTATTTTAAACAGTGAGCTTTTACCATTACAGATGATTGAGTCTAAGATAATGTACAATATTACAATGTTTGTTCATTTTTCCATCTAAGTTTTTAAAAGTATATTATATATTAGAAAATGAAAGAATGAGTTTATTATGATGGATACTATATAAATATTATTGACTCCTAAGATTAATTAAAACTACCAGAGTAGGGTATAGACTTCTGGCATACATTCTTTCTGACTCTTAACCTCAGCTACTGGTCAAGAAACAATGCAGAGTGCTTCATTTACATCTCGCCAAAGAACTTGTCTCTCAAATGCCTTCTGTATTTGCATAATATATGATTGTTCCTTTATTTCAAGCAGTAAAATATATGTAAAACACCTAGTGTGTCCCCAGCTCACATATGACTGTGAGAAAAATATAGGAGAAGTTCTGTATTATTAAATTGATGCAATGTGAATCCATCAGATTTGGAATGTATTGATGTACAAGTGTATGATAGTATCATGAAAAAACAATGATCCCAAAGTAATTATACAAAAATCAGAATAGTAGCTTCTTGGAGAGTGAAAGGCAGCATAAATGACAGATTGTAAATAATATTTTCCATATGGTTGAGTTCAGTTTGGACCTTGTTAATCATTACTAAGGATACATCTTACTATACTATTCATTATTTGAATGTTTTGCATAGTTTTATATCTCTATATTTTATAGTAAAATATAGTGCTAAAATCTAAGATAGACATGTTTTCTACATACTTAAGTAAAGATGCATAATTATACTTCGATGAAGTTTTGAAAGTTCAGACAGGAAACTAGACTTAGAGGGTCTAGTTTGTAGAATCACAGATGATTGGAAAATACAAATATAGAATAATACTGAGGCCAGAGGCATGATACACTCGGAAAAGGGAGATGGAAACTGGAGAAAGTGCTACATCTGCTGATTGTTGTGACCTCTTCACTAACTAATTATTGTAACAACCAATGTCACAGGACAGAACTTTTTGAACTGGTTCTCATTATCAGCTAAGAATACACCATTGAAAACAAGAAGCACATCTCAACTGTCTGCCTGTTTTCCAGGAGATAAAATATTCTTGCACAGAACATTCGTAAGAAATGTCAAATTCTTACAAAAATATCTAAAACAGGGCTTTGTTTTTGTTTAGCTTGTCAGACTAAGTAGTTTGGTAGAAATTTTATGACATTCCCATGTCCCATTTTGTGGTACATACTAACCTTTTGTCTTTTGAATCGATATAAGTAAGGCAAGAGTGGAAATAAAAGGTGTGTAGCTTTTATCTTATTCTTTAATACAAAAAATTAATTTAAAATTATTAATATTTTATTTTCTTGCTTTTTATGCTTAAAACAATATATTAGTTTAAGATATTTTTTGTCCTTGATAATAATTCTAACACATGATTTTAAGTTTGCATCTAATTTATTCTCTACATAAATTATATTGTGATAATTTAAAGTGTTTTTCTAAATTCAAGCTATTAATTGCTATAATAAAATGCAAAAATATAGTCTTAAATAAAGTTTTTATTTGTTTTATATAAATTCTCTCCTGAATATATTAAAAAAATTTTTACAGGGCTTGGCAGAAGGCTCTAAAGTGCTTGCACTGCAAGCATGAAATTTACAAATACGTGGAGTATAGATTATATACATAGTGAGATAGCATATGTATAGACAATAAACAACTACATATCCTATCACAAATATGGACCCTAAAGCTTAATCTTCAGATTTCTATGTTTAACATGTAGTACCTGTAGACACCAGAAATTACAAAGTGGCCAGTGTGGAGGAAGATGCCTTAAGGGAGAGGCTGACAGAACATAAGTGACATGAAAGCAGAGAGATTCAAACAGTAGCTCGAAGAAATCAAAGAGCAGATCACATACTTCTGACATATCATGACATGAGATATATTTTCTCATTTCAAACTATCATAACAAGGAAATACTGGACAAAAAGCAAGGCCCCAAACCAGCATTCATACTCCAAACTCCTCATCTCCATGTCCAATGTCAAAACATTCTTTAGAATCCAAATCCTTTCATCCTTGTTGACTGCTGTTGGCAGATCTGGCATTCAGTAGCAACAAACTTCATTCTCTCAGGCTAGTTCCACTCCCTGTGAACATCTTTTTTTTAGTAGATATCCCACAGCTCTGACATCTCTAACATCTTGGGGTATTTAAGGCAACTTCAACTTTACATCTTGTTCCAGTGTCTGGGATCCACACATCATCTTCTGGCCTCCACCAATGGCTTGAATCACTTCTCCAGCTCTGCTCCCTTATAACTCTCTAGGGACTGGTTGACTCCACTTGACTGCTGCTGCTGTTCTTAGTGATCATACTCCAGTAAATGCATTCCCAATTTGTTGTAGTCTTCAAATGGAATTAGGCTTCACCATTGGCCTCTTATCGCTCCCTTCATGGTGCCAAAGCCTCAGTTTCTTTGCATGACATTTTTGGTCCTAGCCTGTCTACAACAGAGGCTGCTCCTTCATCAATAACCTTCCATGGTTTTAGCCACTTTCCATGACCATTTATGCTGTCAAAACCAATACTACCTGGGTGATTCTTACATATTACCAAGTCCAGCTGCAGCATGAGATACAATCTTGGCTTTTTTGTGATCTCAGAAAACACTTCTTAGAGGATTTCATGTCAGTGATGCTGGTATCTTCTTAATCACTGCTAATTTTGTTGCTCCAGATAACAAGCATCAGATGTCCACATGATCCCTTCTTTCATTGACTCTAAAGCTGTAGCCACATGAAGAAGCTGGTATGTTTTACTGCTTGCTGGAATTGGAACACAGCCCCCTTCTTTTATTATATTATCACTAGCTCTCTGTTTTCAAACTCCTTCACTGTCTAAACTTGGCTGTCCTGGAACTCAGGAAGTTCCAGGACTTGTTCCTGTTCTGTAGATTGACCTTGAACTTAGTTGTTTGCATAGTTATGTCTTTTAAATACTGAGATAAAATTCCTGCACTACCATGCCTGGATTTGCTCTTTTCTTTACCTGAAACTTTTTCTGTACCAAGCTGGCCTTGAATTCAGAGACCTGTTTGCCTCTGTCTCCTGGAATTAAAGTCATGTACCACCTTGCCAGGGACTAAGCATTTCATGGTCACTATGTCTCAAGGTCTAAATCAAATGCATGTATCACTCCATTTCAATATCCAGAACAAAAGTTTGTGTCTACAGCCTCAAGATTTGAAATACAGGTGTGCCCTCCATTTCTGGAATGTAGTTCATTCCAGATGTAGTCAAGTTGACAGCTAAGAATAGCCAGCACAGTATGTAATGCCCTGTAGAAACCAATTATCTTGTACCTAAGCTAAGATAAATGATTTATGTTTCAAAGAAGATATTATAGAAAGCTACTTTTACTGGCTGAAAACAAAAATTTTTATTAGAATATACCAAATAAAATCCCAGGGCAATTATGGAATACATCCTTTGAGATGTTGGTCAAGGAGACTATGGAATCTACCAAAACAATAGAGGTTCTTACTAATTTTCTATGTTGCCTAATAGAATTAATAAATAATACTCTATTCCAGGAGATATCATATAATATGGTTACAAAATATAGTGAGATGAAGCTGGGGCTGAGCTATAGACAGAAATTCTTGTGCAATGGATAGAAACATCACCTGTCAATAAAAAGCTAATGACCTATGAGCTGAGACAGAAAAAAAAGAGATGGAAGCTCTGGGAAGGAGTGAGAGATTCAGAGATAGAGTCAGGAAGAAGATTCCCCTTAAACACTGATGGAGGCAAACACATGAACCTGAGGAAACCTAACTAACCACAAGGCAGGAATTAGAATAGAAAACAGGATAATTGAGTTATAAGTGAGTTGTCAGATGAGAAAAAGCTTCTGGCCTAAGCTTATATTCATAATTAATAAAAGTCTCAGGGTCAATATTTAGAGAACTACCCATGAATACACTAAAAGTTTCATCATTGATGGTTAACTTTTATAGTGGTTGGTGACATTTAAGTTGTTAGCTGGAATGTTAGGGAGAGTATTCACAGTGAACACTATGAATTACAATATTCACTTCTCAGTCTAACCTGACTACTGATGCAATAGTGGCAGAAATTTCTGGTTGGACTTTGACATGACCCACAAGAGACTGAGAGGGTCTTAGGCATTAATGTTTAGGAGGACTTTATGACCTTTACTTTACCAAGTGGGCATGGACCAAAGTGGCATTAGATATGTGCATTTATACCCAAAGATGAATGCTAACTTCATCCTTAATCAGAGAAACTTCAGGTTACACTGTACTGTGATGAATGTATAAACTCACAGGTGCATAATCTAGTGAAAATAAGTTCCAGTTAGGAGCTTACCACATTTATACTACCACTCTAAGACAGGGAATGCACATTGAAAGAATGGACCATAAGAATATAGTAGTGGGAAATAGCAAATTATGTTATAAAACACTATCTTCAGGGTCTGGCACAGCCTTTGCAATTATGTTCTCACAGCAGTTATGACTACTTCTTCCAGGCATGGGTGACATTGGGTCTACAGGTAATCAGCAGTGGATTGAGTAGGAACTCAAAGAATATAGCCCTTTTTGCTACACTACTGGATAGTGTTTGAAACTGAAGGAGAGCATATATGTCTAAGTGCAGTAACTATCTTAACAAGGAGCCATGACATACTCAATAGGAACTGAAGAAATGTTTAAGAATGAGAGTGAGTCTGTTAGAAAATATGAGAATTGATGATGAAGTAGATAAATACCAAAATCTTATTGCATGATTCGCAGACCTGGGGATTAACCATCAAGGGAATTCAGGCAGCTAAATGTTTATGAGAAATAGTCTTCTAATGGGAATAATATACCAAGTAGTTTCATAAAACCAAATAGCCATTCCTGAAAACATACACATACATTTTATATTATATGGACTGAACGGGATGTTTGCATGTATTCAGGGACACACACACACATAACACACATGCACATACCCACACAACTTTTATACAACAACAATTAAAGGAAGAGAGGCCAAGGTAGTAGGTACATGGTACAGTTTTGTGGGAGCAAAGAGAAGGAGAATAGATGTTATAATTTTCAAGGTTTATGAAATATTTTTAAAATACCAATGTTTAAATCACAATTCTACCTATCTCCACTAAAAGGATTCACACATATTTACTTATATGTAAAATTTCCCCTTTATAACATTGAGCATAGTTCTCAACCAACTTGTGTAGAATTGTGTGTGTGTTTGTGTGTTCATATATATCTATATATGAACATTCATAGTGGTATACTGAAAAAAAACTTGCTGTTATTTCATAAAAGACAATGAAAGTAGTCACAGACTTCTGTGTAGATAAGGATCCCTGGCTATAATTTTTGTCAGATGCTTCTGTGGGAAGTGATTTATGGGACAGTCTCATGTTCTGCCACCTCTTGCTTGACAAAGTTCTGGAGAGTTGAACCTAAATGGAAGTTGTAGAAAAGTATGTAGATTATAGAACAGAAGGAACATGGATCGAGAGGGTAGTTGGAGAACATTTAACAACTCAAATATCAGCTTATGTACAGGTAATTAGAGAATGAAGAATATAAAAGAAAGTTAACCGAAGCATGGAAGAATACTTCTAGAAATAGCTCTTTGGTCTTGTAACCTAATAGAGAATACGATTTTATATTTGATTTTCAAAATGAGAACCATGTCTTTTAATCATGTTTAAGATTTTGAAGACATAATCTGAAGACTCCTGAAGTACCCAGAAAAAAGAAGTCTTTATAAATTATTATATAAAGTGTTTTGTGTTTACTTTTAAGACCAATAGTTATTTCTAAAATATTTAAGATTAGAGGACAAGTTTATAATCTTAAATACAAAATGAATATAAATGATAATACTTTGCTTTAATTGAATGTTTACAGTGTGCTAATTTCTATTCTGAGTCTATTCATCCCCTTAATGCAGGTACCAATCAAATCCCTGCAGTAGGCAAGGCTAGGGTTAGAGTTAGGGTTAGATTTAGGGTAAGGGTTAGGGATTGGGTTAGGATTAGGGTTAACAAGGACTATAGAGAAAAGTCCTTTTTATGTAAGACAAATGACAGAACTTTTCCCCCAAAGTTCTATGGTTGAAGGAGAATACAGATACTTAAGTGTTTTGTCTGAGATTTACAACTGTACTATGGCACATGCAAGCCAACCTAATGCACATTTATTCTATACACAAACCCCACACAAACATTCATGTGCATATGCACTCAAACACATACACATACACACACATGACATATACATATAAATATACATTAATATTAATAGAATATTTTAAATTCTGAGTGCTACAAGTAAATTTAAAACCTGAAAGTGATTATAGTAGATCATAAAACAGTGAATAATGAGGGGATGGATTTGAGGCCATATCACTTATAATATATAGATGAATGTGAGTGCAAGGCTAAAGGAAAGAAGAATTTGGAAAATCTAGAACCAATAAAAATTAATGCTGGAGTTCTAAGATTACATATTTTAGTGATAGATTGAATAGGAAAAAGGGTGGGTAGATATGATTGCAATTCATTATGTAGCTGTATAAAATTCACAAAATTAATGAAAAACAAATCTTTAGAATAAATAAAATTAATGAGCCTATATTGAGAGCAATGAGGATTAGCCATTCCCCATGTTGTTTTTAACTGAAAACCTATTACCCACAAAACCAAATTGCAATTATCCTTCAAATAATTATCATGTTTATTAAGAAAAAATATATTTAAGATTCCCACAGATTTTGTAGAATCACAGATGATGATAACAGGAATATATATATATATATATATATATATATATATATATATATATATGTGTGTGTGTGTGTGTTCATATGCATTTGTATATGTGTACGTGTATATGTATGCATATGTGTATACATATATGTATATATGTATAAGTGTATGTATATATGTGTCTGTATATATGTATATATATAACTATATATATATGTATATATATATCTATATATAGTTATATGTATAAGACAAAAGTAGAATTTTATGTTAGGTATATTGTATTGATGAAATTGAGTCAAGCAATAAAAAGAAAAACAAAAGAACTGAAAAGTTTGGATTATTTTAATTATTCAATCATAAACCATGGGCACAAAATATTGGATCCTTGTGATAGCTGCATTAACAGCCCTGTGTTATTTGAATATTTAAAAAGCTATTTAAAGAAACAGTGAAAGTGTGTCTTCATCATAGTCTCCCTAATTTTGTAGGACAAGCCTATTTTTATCTTCAACATTAAATGCTTAATTATTTCTTATCTTCCTCTAAGGTGATCTTAGGTAATTTTGGCTGTAATAAAATTTAGATGTGCTGTTAATGAACAATTTAAACAGTCTTATTTTAACTAGCATAGTTTCACTCTCTTCTTTTTCTGCAGGTCTCAGCATACAGTTATTTATGTAAGTCTTCCCAAAAAATTTTTCTATGACCTTAAAATGTTAATGTTCCCCCTTTAAAGTAATATGCTATTTTCTCTTCATATATTAAAATTAAAAATGTACTTCAAATAGACATCACTTTGAAATGAACTACATTAAACTAAATCTAACTTTATTTATGCCATATCAATTACATTGACATACACATTAAAATTGATAGTACTTATTAGAGAAACCTAGTTGTGTTACTTTCTTATAATAAAGTATAAAATAAAAAAAACAGGGAAACTATTGGCATTGTTATATATAGAAATGTGTGACATAATAAATGCAATAAAAATGAGGATAGGAAACTTAAGATTTTGATCTTATTTCTCTGTATAAATGCAAGAATATATATAAATCAGTAATTTTATTACATTTTTATTGCTCCATAATAAAACTTTGACAGGTTTTATGCATTTTTATTGGATGATCTTATAGCAGAATTCACTTTTTTCCTTTGAGATTGAGCCATATAGAAGAAACACAGGTGGACACAGAGATGTCTATAAGGTAATCTTGTAAGTAACAGTGCTATGTCATGTCTTATTAGAGATAAAATTAAATACTCTAAAATGTCTGAGAAGATGAATGTGAATCTGAATTTCAACAGAACTGAAGATAATTTTATAAGTAGGTCTTTATAAATTCTTTACAGAAACAAATAGGATATACAAACAAATATTCTAAATGAATTAAAAACAGTAGTTAGGGAGTACAAATATGTCTTTGCAGTAAATAGTGTTTATAGTTGCTCCACAAGAACACAGTATGCTCACTGGCACCAGTGTTGGGCAGTTTATACTGTTCTATAACTCCAGTTCCGAGGACTATGTTCCATTCCTCCTGCCTGATGGAGAAAAGCCCAATCATTGATTTTTGGACTTGGTCAAGTCTATTATGTGTACACACACACACACACACACACACACACACACTTTTAAAAAAAAAAAAATCTCTTTTTATAAAAGACCTAAAACGTCACAACCGAACCTCATATGTAAATTATTTTAAAAGGCACAGAATGGCCAAAATTCAACTCATTTACCATATGAAGCTTAACAAAAAGGAAAGGGTAAAACCGGGGGCAGGATCAGGTATGGGAAGAGACAGAAGAGATGTCCAGAGGGTCAGGAAAATGAATAGAATTATGTAACATTGGGGGTTAGGAAATGGGGGGAACCACTAGAAAGTCCCAGACTTCAGGAAAGCAAGAGATTCCCAGGACCCAAGAGGGATGACATTAACAGAAATACCAAACATAGGGAGATTGAAGATGAAAAAACCACCTCTAGTAGACAGGCATGGCCCCAGTTAAGGGATGGGGCCACCCACCAATATCAAAAAATTTAACCCAGAATTGTTCCTGTCTTAAAAAAAATGCAGGGACAAAAATTGCAGATTTTGAAGTAAAAGCTATGAAGAGACCATCCCTCCTTGGGATTTATCCCATGTACAGACACCAAACCCTGAAATTATTTCTGATGCCAAGAAGTGCTCACAAACTTGTGAGCCTAGTATGGTTGTCCTCTGAAAGGCTCCTCCAGCACCTGAGTAAGATCAATGTAGCTACTCACAACCAACCACTGGACTGAGTCTGGGGACCTCAATGGAAGAGTTAGGAGAAGGGCTGAAGAGCTGAAGGGGATGGCAATCTCATAGGAAGAACAACAATATCAACTAACTAAACCCACTCCCACTACTCAGAGATCCCAGGGACAAAAGATGTGCATGGATGGGTTAATGGCTCCAGTTACATATGTAGCAGAGGGTTGCCTTATTGTGCAGGTTTTTGCTACAGCTTAGGGGGATGCTAGAGGGATGGGACATGAAAGGGGGGCATAGGTTGGAGAGCACCCTCTTTTATGCAAATTGGAGGCAGTTGGTATGGGGATTTAAGAAAGAAGACCAGAAAGGAGAGCAACATTTAAAATGCAAACAAAAAACCAATTAATACTAAATAAATAAATAAATAATAAATAAATAAATACCTTGAATAGAAAGACATTTCTGAAGAGAATCCAGCAAATTTTCATGAGAAAATAAAAAAATAATTTTATAACAACTTTTGTATTCCAATATACCTGCAAAATGAACTACACTATTCAACTTATAGTTTAAAATTTAATGTTTTTAAAGAGTTTTGGGTTTTTTTGGGGGGGGGGCGGCATTAATACGTATTGATGTGTTGTTAATTAATTCAAACAATAGACAGCCTTTTGTAACCTTTTTGATGTAGAGTGTTGTTACAAGGGCTTTGCTAGCCCTAAAGGTTGCAGCTCATAAGACCCTGATTACAGGTATGTCCCACCACCATGGCCTTTCTTATCACATTTTTTTAAGTCCATGAATATTTTTGTTATTACCTCTTTCTTTTACAAGTAATACCATTATGAATATCTCATACAAAATTCTGTGTGTTTGCATATTTTCAATTCTGTCAGACAGATTCCAAGAGGGTGTAATTGTTAGCTAACCCCAGAATTAACATTTTAAGGCTATTTTTGCAAAGAGACTATAACACTGTATATTCACATTTATAGTAAATAGCTTCTTTTAAATTGTTATATTGTTGGAAGAATAAAAACACAGCCGAGTTTTCTATGTTGATCTTGTGTTATGTTTTGGATTTTGGATGTTCCCAAAACATTTCCTGTTTTGAGAATTTGGCTCTCATCTGGTTTTGCTTGAGAGCTGGTAGAAAAGTTAGGAGGATCTCTTAGGCTTTTTATTGCTGTGATAAGACACCATGACCAAATGCAACACAGGCAGAAAAAAGTTTATTTCCTTTTGGAATTTCTAATGTATTATCCAGGAAAATCAGGAACTCAAGGTAGGCAAAAACATGATTGCAATAATTGAAGCAGAGGCCATGAGGTAATGCTCCCCTTAGATTGTTCAGCCTGTTTTAGGCAGCATTCAAGGAATGGGTGGAGGGAAGAAAGGGAAGTGGGAAAATTGATGTAATTATATTTTCATTTAAAAATATACAGACAAATTGATTATTCAATAATAAATCTATACATATGTCAATAACTGAAGAAAGAAAGGACATGAGTTTAGAAGATTGTATCAGAACTGAAACAAAGAATTGTTTGGGAAAACAAAATGTAGAGGGAAAAATTATGTAATTGTATTATTGTTTCAGAAATATAAAAATAAAAAGATATAATGATATACACACTTCAAGTTGACTTAATATAATACATAGCACTGATTTTTTTAACACAAAGTTTTATTCTGCATGTAAAATTCCAACTATCCAATAACTTATCTTTTTATATATTCAGAGTTTTTGTTTCCTAATTTTCTAAAGTGCTGGAATACATAATTCTTAGAAACATCATTGTCAATTTTCACTTTCAATTAATTAATATATACATTTATATGATAATATAACACTGATTATGCTTCACTGCAGAATATATTTAAAACTATTTTTTCCTTTTTGGTGAGTTGGAAGAGTCTGTGCTTATGAGAAGCTATTTAATGTTTGACACAATGTAACCATGATGCTGTGTAGCCTAAAATATTTTTTCACAAAATATTTTCAAAACAATAGAATGATTTGTATAAGTTATATACCTATTCTGATTTCCTTTCTTCTGTTGCTTAGTCATTTTGTTCTACTCATTATGTTACAATAATAAATTACTCATTACAATTGTCAATCATTCTTTCAATTTTGTTACCATGTGCTATATATATTTTAGAACTATCATGTGTCTGACAGGACATATTGAAATCACAACAGGTAATCTCTAATTTGTTAAAATTCTCACTTTTTTGTCTTATATGAAAACCTGGATTTAACAGTAAATAAAAATAAATAAATGAATTAATTAATGAATTAATAAATAAATATTTCTGATAATCACATAACCTGTGTCTGTTTGCTGATATTTGTGCCAAAGCACTCAACTGGTGCCTAGTTTCTGTGACTGTGGATCTAAAGAGCTGGCCAGCACTCTGCTCACTCATGTTACATAGATCTGAAATTTTGTATGTTTATGATTTTATTTTAAAAGTAACTTTTATTCATCTGATGTAATTGTCATCTTAGAGGCTTACTACTGAGCAAGATGACCCTTTCTAGCCTTTGGTGAATTCTGGCTGGCTGATTTAACTAAGCTTCTGTTCTGCCTCAAACTCTTATCCAAGCTGACTGATTAAATCTGGCTTCCCTCAGCTCCTTACTGTTTTGCTCTGCTTGACCTTAAAGTAACTCTAGAAATTTGTTCTAATCTTCTGGCCCTTTATTATTCTCTGCTTTTAACTGCCTTTGCTGGAACTTCACTGTACTGCCTCCTGTGCTAACTCACTGAACTGAATTGCACTGATTGAACAGAACTCAGAAATCTCTATGCCTCTGTCTTCTAAGTGTTTGGATTAAAGGCATATACTATTACACATGGACCTAAGAATTTCCTTACATGGATTTGCTATATATCAATCTTTTCTTAGATGTAATTGCCTACCTCTCCTGGGATCAAAGAGACATAGAAAATTTTGTGTTCTCTCACAAGAACAGCCATGTTGCTGAATTAAAACACTTCTCTACACATTTTATTAAAACAGAGGCCTTTATTCAGAGACAATAGAATTTCAAGTTTCTATGTTTACCTATAGAGATTTTTTAAAAAAATGTTTGAATATGTTGTGCCTTTATTTTCATTAAATTCTAAAAATTCCTTATCTCTTCCATTACCAAGTTATCACTGAGCAGAGAATTGTTCAGTTTCAATGAGTATGAGGGACTTCTGTTGTTTCTGTTGTTATTAAAGACCAGCTTTAGTGCATGGTGACACGACAGGATACATGGTATTATTTCAATCTTCTTGTATTGATTGAGGCTTGTTTTGTGTCAGATTACATGGTCAATTTTGGAGAAGGTATCATGAGGTCCTGAAAAAGTACATCCTTTGTATGAGTGTGAAATGTTCTATAGATACCTTTTAAATCCATTTGGTTCATATCTTCTGTTAGTTTTACTGTCTCTCTTTTAATTTTCTTTTCCAGGATCTGTCCATTGGTGAGAGTGAGGTGTTGAAGTCTCCCACTATTATTGTGTGAGATTCGATGTGTGTTTTGAGTTTTAGTAACATCTTTTTTACTAATGTGGGTGCCCTTGCATTTGGGGTATAGATGTTCAGAATCGAGAGTTCATCTAAGCAGATATTTTCATCTTATGAGTATGAAATGTTCTTCCTCATTTTTTTGATAACTTTTAGCTGAAAGTCAATTTTATTAGGATATTAGGATGGCTACTCCAGGTTGTTTTTTGGAGCACTTTGTGTGGAAAAAATAATTTTGCACCTTTTACTTTGAAATAGTGTCAGTCTTTATCACTTTATTAGTGATAAAGACTGACACTATTTCACACTGATAAACACACTGATAAAGTGTGTTTCCTGTGTGCAGCAAAATGCTGGGTCTTTTTTATGTATCCATTCTGTTAGTCTGTTAGTCTATATCTTTTGATTGAGGAATTGAGTTCATTGATATTAGGAGATATTAAGGACCAATGATTGTAGCTTACTGCTATTTTTGTTGTTAGAAGTGGAGTTATGTTTGTGTGGCTCTCTTGTTTGGCTTTATTGTAAGACAAATTTCTTGCTCTTTCTTGAGTATAGTTTCCCTTCTTGTGTTGGAGTTTTCCCATTTATTATCCTTTGTAGGGCTGGATTTGTGGAAAGATACTATGTAAATTTGGTTTTTTCATGGAATATTTTGGTTTCTCCATCTATGGTAATTAAGAGTCTTGGTAGATATAGTAGCCTGGGCTGGCATTTTTGTTCTCTTAGGGTCTATATGACATCTGTCCAGGATCTTCTGGCTTTTAGAGTCTTTGTTGTGAAGTCTGGTGTAATTCTCATAGGTCTGCCTTATATGTTATTTGACCTTTTTCTCTTACCATTTCTAATATTCTTTCTATGTTCTCTGCCTTTGGTATTTTGATTATTATGTGACAGGAGAAATTCTTTTCTTGTCTAATTGATTTAGAGTTCTTGTATGTTTGTGGGTATCTCTTTTTTATGTTAGGGAAGTTTTCTTCTATAATTTTGTTGAAGATGTTTATTGGCCCTTTGAGTTGGGAATCTTTGCTCTCTTCTATGCCTATTATCCTTAGATTTGGTCTTTTCGTTGTGTCCTGGATTTCCTGGATGTTTTGGGTTAGGAGCTTTTTTGCATATTCATTTTCTTTGACTGTTGTATAAGAGTTTCCTATGGTATCTTGTACACCTGAAAATGCGGCTCATTTACATGACGGAATACCATTCAGCTATTAAAAATGAGGATCTTATGAATTTTTCAGGTAAATGGATAGAAATAGAAAATTTCACTCTCAATGAGGTATCTCAGACCCCAAAGAACATTCATTGTATGTACTTCCTGATAACTGGATATTAGTCAAAATGTACAGAATACCTAGAATACAACCTACAGAATTTAAGAGCTGTAACAAACAGAAAGGCCCAAGTGAGAAGGCTTCAAGCCCACTTAGAAGGGGGAAGTAAATAATCACAAGAGGCAGAGGGAAGGGCGGACCTGGCTGGGAGATAGGAGTGGGAGGGGAAAATATTAACTGTAGGACAAACTTGTGCAGGAGTCCAGGGGCGTCCAGAGGCTGGCAGGCAAGTCCTACATACACATAGCTGTGGCAGTCCCAGAAGACATGTGGAGTCCAAGAGATCCAAAGCTTTTATTGTTCATGGTGTGGTGGATGGGTCTAGATGTGGGTGCCACCCCCCACCCCCAAAAGCCTGGGGAAGGCTGGCTTAAAGGGAGGTGGAAGAGGGGAAGGAATAACTTAATTAGCTATGCTGCCCATCCCTTTAGGTAACTCATTAATATGTAAATCTCACACCCTCTACCTGTGTCCTACTTGACAGAACTGGGAAGGTTAAATGGAGTTTAGACTACTTGTCAGGGCCCTGGGTTCTGGGGGCGTGGCCTAACACCTGCCTCAGGGTCCCATGTCAACTCAAGAACCAGGATACCCTTCCATGGCCCAACAATTAACAGTATCAGATGTGTGAGGAGAAAAGCTCAGTGGGCAAGGAGAATAAATGGAAACATGTTGCCTCAGGGAATGGGAGGTGGCAAGACCCTCTAGAGAGTACCAGAGACCCAGGATATAAGACACTCTTAGGACTCATTGGGGGTGATCTTAGCCAAAATGCTCAACATTGGAGAAAGAGTCCACTTCCTGTAGATAGACAGAGCCTCAAGTGTAGGTACAAAGTTCCTAACACAGTCGAAGTTCCTGACCCAGAACTGTTTCTGTCTAAGAGAACTGCAGGAATAAAAGTGGAGAAGAGACTAAAGAAAAGGGATTCCAATGAATGGCCCAACTTGGGATCTATCTCATGGTCAAGCACCAAGGCCTGACACTACTATGCTATGACATGCTTACAGATGGGAACCTAGCATGACTGTCCTCAGAGAGGCCCAACCAGAAGCAGATACTTACAAAGAACCACTGAACTGAAGTCTGGGATCCCTGTGATTGACTTAGGGGAAGGACTGAAGAAGCTAATAGGGAGCACAAACCCATAGGAAGACCAGCAGTCTCAATGAACTCAGACATCTAGGAACACCTAGAGACTGAGCCACCAACCAGGAGCTTACAAGGGCTGGTCTGAGGCTCCTGTCAAATATGTAGTAGAGGTCTACTTGGTCTGGCCTCAGTGGCAGAAGATGCATTTAGTCCTTAGGAGCCTTGAGGCCCCAGAGAACGGTGAGGCCATGTAGGGAGCACCCTCTTTTAGGCAAGGGGGAGGTAAAATAAGTTGAGGAACTGTAGAAGAGGTGACTGATGAGGGACAGCAACTGAAATGTAAATAAATAAAATAATTTAAATTAAAAATACTCTAAATTGTTTAATGTATAAACATGTATTTTCAAACTACCTTATTTTATTAGACCGAGGTAGCTAATTAAACTATATGTGCACTTTTTTTTTTTTTTGCATGCACACACATACCGTGCAAAACATTGTAGAGGTCAGAGGACAACTTATGTGAGTAGCTCTTTTCTTCTACCATGTGTGTTCTAGGAAACAAACTGAGGTTGATAGGCTTGGTGGCAAGCACGTTTCCCAGCTGTACAACTCTCCAGCCCTTGAGTTTCCTTTCAGTACTCTGAATCTTTAATGGTGCCAAGCTTTTATTCCTAGAATTGGTGATATAGATATGTATCACTTCAAATTTTTTCAAAAAAATTTTGATTTATATTATATTTTCTCTATTTAAATTATTTCAGTTTCATCTTTATTACTTACTTTATTATGCTGACACTGTGCTTCCTTATAGAACACCTTGAGGAAGGAAATTAGCATACTAATTGAGAACTTTCCTCATTTGAAATGTCAGCATTCACTTCTATAACTTACTCCATCAGCACTGTCTGGCTGTGTCCTGCATATTTCTAATTCTTATATTTGGCAGTCCATTCAACTCTCTATAATTTGTATTTTAAAATCTTTCAGGAGCTGAAGGATGGCTCATTAGTTAAAACTATTAATTAATCTTACAGAGCTTCTAAATTTGGTTTCTAACATCCATGTTAGGTAATGCTCAAGCTCCTGCACAGATATCTACACTCACATTCTCTCTCTCTCTCTCTCTCTCTCTCTCTCTCTCTCTCTCTCTCTCTCTCTGACACAATCACACACATGCACACATGCACATACATGGATTTTAAAATAAAATAAATTTTTTACAAATATTTCACTTTGACTCATATTATTTGGAATGTGCTTTTTATATGCTTTTATATATTTTTCTATTATTATTTCTATTTGACATCAACTATCAGATCACACTTGCCAAGTACCAGCCTAGGCTTGGAGGGGGATTCCTGAGAGAAGGGGTATCTTGTAGCAGCAAAACAAATGACTTGAAGTCAAATCATGGGTTAAAAGCTGAAGGTTTATATTTGGCTCCAGACAGCTTTCCAAATTGCTTGCTCTCTCTCTCTCTCTTTTCTCTCTCTCTCTCTCTCTCTCTCTCTCTCTCTCTCTCTCTCTCTCTCTCCAGTTTCCCAGACTTATACATGTACATTCTGCTAGAGACAATTTTTTCTTGTTATTCTAAAAATCCTCTGGATATCTCCTCTCTTGCAGTTCAAAAAGCCCAGTTATATATATATATATATATATATATATATATATATATATATATATATATATATATATAACTATATATATAACTATATAACTATAACTATAACTATAACTATATATCTCAATTTAGTCATTATTTCAGGTTCCCTTTTGATTATCCCATGAATTAGCATCTTATGACCCCAGCCCTCTGATTCTTTCAAAGACACAGCAAGTACATGCATATAGAAATAGGTAGCTGGGTGGGACCCTGCTCTGAAATTACCATTTCTACCATGCCTGGGCCTGGACCTAAACTCCCTTTGTCCCATGCTTACCTTGAACTCAGGAGTCTACCTGCCTTTATAAGCAAAAACAAACCAATTTAGAAGTGTGGGGTCTTGCTTTGTGATCACCACTCCCTAAATCTCTTTATCTCCTTCCTTAGTATCTTTGTGACAATTTGACCTATAGTGAAGTTGCCTCTATTTTTTTAAATAATCTGTGAAGCTCCTTGTATAATTCATTTTCCCTCCTTATATTTTTCATAGCTGAGAAATTATGTATTCTTGAAAATATCTTTGAAGCTTTCTTTCCCACAGCATTAAGGGCTATCCTGAGGGCCATAACATTCTACTATTTTGTTGAGCATTAGACACAACCCTGTCTCCCAGACTCCAGCTCTCTCTGATTGTCATGGCATCATTAACCTTGGGAGAGAGGACAGTCCTTGAAGAAGCGGCATGAAAATATGTACATCATTATACAAACCAGCCTTATACCCACAGCAACCATCAACACTTGTGAAGGCCCACACCATTCTGCCTCAATTCCAGGGGGTGAGAACCATGTCATTTAGCCTCTTACATGTTTCACCAGGACTCATAAGTCATTCAGTGTAAGATAATGTGAGGTTTCATGGTTTTAAATATAATTTATCTTGTGTTAAAGTCATAATTTATAAATAACATATAGCTAAATATAAAATTTTATAACTTTGCATGTGTGTATATAGAAGTATGGATATGTATTGATATGTATATGCATGTATATGTATATATATCTTTGCAGATATCTCTTTTTTGAACCTATTGCTATGTATTACTTTATATTTTCAGAATTATGATTCAACTCTTCTTTACTTTTACTTGTATGATATTCATTAATGTACATTCCATCTATCTTTGCCATTGAATTTATACATTTATAAGCTTATTATTGAAATTATAATGCTTATGTCTGCATGTTCTAAATTATGTTTCTATTTACTCTAAAGAAAGTTCATGAATTCTTTGAATATAACAAGACTAGGATTCACCTAGCTTTCAGAAATATAGTTTCATGTCTTTTATCACCTTCAAGAACTTTTCAATAGTACTAACCTGGTTTATTTTCTTCATATATCCTGATACAGACATGACTGAAATTTTCCCTTGTAATTGAGTAAATTTGTTGTTCTTATCTAGTTTTTGTCTCTATTATAACTCTAAGATAATACAATATCCAAGATAATAGTATTTACAATAATTGTAAGAGTTGTTAAATTGTTATTTTTTCATTCTATGGTGTCCAATCGCTTATTATATAACTTTCATTATGTTGCTCACATTTTCTCTCTTTTATCATTTGTTTTTTTAATTAATAATCTTGTGTTACTTGTATATCTACTGTAAAGTTCATTTCAGAAAAACTCAATGTTACAATCATTTCACACTTTATTTAGATGACAAGTTCTCTCATTCAATCTGTAATATTCTTAGGCTTTGCTATGGTAGAAAATAATTTTTATACTATATTTGTTTTTCTTTCTCCATTTGTAGGATACTTATGAATGTATTGAAAACTTTTATTTAGCAAGCAAGTAATTTAGGTTTTATATAAGAGCTTCAGCACTTTCTCTTGGAGTTTAGTTCCAAGTTCTATTAATTTTAGAATCCTGAAGTACTGTGTTGATATGTGTGATGGTTTGAATTAGAATGACCTGCATAGGATGATATGTTTGAATATTCTGTCCCCAGGTGATGGAACTGTTTGGAAAGTTTTAGGGGATTAGGCAGTGAAGTCTATTTGGGGTAAATATGTCACTCCACTCAAGTCAGCTTCCAGTGATCTTTCTGCCTTCTGCTTCTACAGGTGAGATGGGAGTTCTCAGCTGCTGCTACAGCTAGCTTGTGACAAGTCTTATTGGCATAGTTACATAATGAACTCACGTATACTTGAGCAATAAATACAACTAAATTCTTCTCTAAGTTCCCTTGATCATGGTGTTTTATCACAGCAATAGAAAAATGACAAGTACAGTTTGCTTATCAAATCTCCTTCCATTAAGGCTAACATGGACCTCACCTGATATTATATATGACAGAGAATATTTGGTTTCCCATAATTGCTTCTATGTATAAGTGGCTATTATACTCTATGTACAGGAGAATGCTCTTAGGATTCTAAAATACTACCGTATTTTTTAGGGGTAAAGTTATTTCTCTTTTTAGTAGAAACTAGTATTCAAGACCAATGTTTCAACAACAGCTGTGTTTTTCACTATTAATATTTTTTAGAATTTTGTATCCTTTCAGCAAACAAAACTTAGAATGTATATTTTCATATATATACTTACCATTTTATAAATATTCATATATAATATGAATTTATGCAAACAATTTTAACAATGCTGGTAAATATATAAGTCCATGTCTTGGTATGTATATACATATTTATGAGCTCTATGCAGGTTGTTATATCTATCACTGTCTATACCTATGTCTGTCTCTCTTATGTCTTTTATGTGTAGATAAGAATGAAGTTATACTGAGAGCTGCAACCAAACAACGGAAAATTTGTCATAGCTTTCATTCTCTAGTTAATATTCTTTTCTTCTTTTTTTCAAACTGTAAGCTGTTTTGATTCATTTTCTCAGTTTGTTTATATGTTAACTGTGGTTTCAGAACTTCTAAAATCATACTTAAAACATAAAAATGTGCATAATAATAAAAATGTCACTAAGCATTTTTCCTACATTATTCAATGACAAGGTGTAGTGTGTGACTGCCATGGCCCAGACTCAGCTGTGCTTCTTTCTGGTTCTTCCTGGAAGGTATCCCAAGGGGGAAGAGCTGGGGCAAGACTTGGTCTTGTGGGATATTTAGGGTTGCTCTTTAATAATATAATGTTTATCCGTCTTAAGTCTAAGTCAATTGGCTACTGCAGCTGACCTGCCTGTCAGAGTTCCTCTGCCACCAGAAAACTGTAGTCTCTGGATTTTAGCACCTAATAGTAAAACAGCAGGAGATTAAGTAAGGTAGCCTTTGTTTAATTTCTGCAGCAACTATGCAGCTCTAACTCCCAGCCTACTTGAAGTCTTAGGAAAAAAAAAAGGGAAACTGAAAAGTGATTTTAATCTTTACTTCTAAGTTCTATATTTACAAAGTTCTCGGAAAGAGTTCTCTAAAAAATTCTCTAAGAAAGTTTGATCTAAAAAGGTCTCTCTTCTTTGTTCTCCTAATCTTGTTGTCTCCTCCTCCTTTGATGTAACAATAATGTCCACACTTTCAATGCCTTTACTGTCCTGTAATGTAATTCTTCCTAGTCTTCTGTACCTTTTATAGGAAAATAGGTTGCATGGTTTATCCAAGCTTTTCTTTTTTCAAAAGTTCACTAGAGGTTCACACATAAAATTTAAATCATAAATAAGTTTACAACAGAGAATATTTACATGCGTATCTATTAAGAGTAATTATGTGGCTAAACATTTATCATTTGTCAAAAGCTCAACAGGTTTATAGAGAGTTAAAGACCATAACTAAGTTATCACTGAAGTTTTGTATAGATAAACCCAGTTAATATTATATCTTCTCTTCTTGTACCTATAGTAAATCATTAGTTTCCTTTCTATAACCTTTGGTTACTTGTTTTACAATCTCTTGAAATGTATTCCTAGTTATAGATGCCTGCTTGCAATCTCAGAAGCAATTAACTGGTGACAGTTGAAGACTGGCAGAGTTCTTACTGTAGTTTTGACATCAGAAATTACTTAATACCAGTCCTATTATAAAAGACCTTAATAATTATTAATAAAATTTTAGGAATTTTTATAGAATAATAATTAAGAATTTAAAACTCATCTATAAAGCATTATAAGATTACAAGACAGTAATCTTCATTTTTCTGCAGAAATCTGCTTAAAAGGGTGGGATAATACCTTATGATTGTTATCTATCTATCTATCTATCTATCTATCTATCTATCTATCTATATCAAGCCATACTTAAAACATAAAATGTGTGTAATAATGAAAATGGCACTAAGCATTTTTCCATATTATTCAATGACAGGGTGTAGTGTGTGACTGCCACTATAATTATATATACACATATATATATATGTGTGTGTGTATATATAATTATATATACATATGTATATGTTTGTGTGTATGTATGTATACACACACACACATATGTAATATATTGACAGGAAAAGCAAATTAATAGCAGAAATCTTCCCTAAAAGGAAATCTTCTGGGCTTTGCCCAAAGAACCAAAGCAGTCATATGTTTACAGTCCATGGTAGAACTATTTCAAGACAATCATCTGCTAGGTTTTAACTTCTCCTTGATGGTTCCTGGCAAATGACTGTGTTGAAATTTGTCTTGTCTTAGAAGTGAAATACATGGAGATAGACAATTTCTTGTGTTATAATTTGACAAGCTGCATTTTCAATATGGACTCATTTTAAGGTTATAAAAGATGTAAAGTTTCCATCTCCCTTTTAAAGATATTTTATTCTTTCATGTTTTATATAGTAATAATTTATTACAAGCAATTTAGAAAAAGTATTCTCAACCTCCCTTTCAGATTAATAATCACAGAGTTGTATCTGTTCACAGAGTGTAATGAATAGTTAATTAAGATGTTTTACACAGAAGTTTAGATTACACAGTAATGACTTCTTATTTTCAAACTTTGATAGAAGTGTCTAATATTTTCCCATGCTTCACTTTATTATCTTTTTCTACTCCAAACCTGAATTTTTGACTGGATATGTAGGTTGACAAATCATTTTTTTTTCATTTATTTCTTAAATCCTTAGAACAGAAAATAATTCTTTAGACTTCCATCGTAAAATTTAAAAATTTTTGCTTTGTGTAATTCTAATGTATGTAGAAATAAAGGCCTAATGTCGTAACCTATTAAGGCATAGACCTACTTTATATTTTGTCCAAATCACCTCCCACTATACACTGACTATGAAGGAAATCAAAGCCAAATTAATATTCACCTTATACAGAGGAGCTCTGTTGAAATACACTCACTTCTATATGTGGTGTGAAAATATTATGCATAGTATCTGCTGCATGTTTGTTTGTATGGCCCATATACTTCCACAGGGAGATCTGCTTCAAAGGACCTCCTTTTAATTTGATAGTAAATTATTAACATTAGAAAAAGTGGTAACAGTTTTAAAAAGATACTCCTACTTTCCTTCTATTCTTGAGACTTCAACCATATAAAATGTCATGCTTTAAGTTAAATAATTTGGTGACTATTAATTGCTTTTGTTGGTAAATTAGTATAACCATTTATATAGATTAAGTTTTGGTTTACTTCAAATGTTTTAACTTTAAGTATGGCTTCTCTCACTGAGGTTACACTAGGCAGTTCTCTGCTCTATATATCTCAACAAACTCAGACCAGTTAGAGTATGCTGTTTGGTTGGTGGCTAAGTTTCTGAGAGAACTCGGGATTCCAGGTTAGTTTGGTCTTCCTATGGGCTCACTTTTCACAACTTCTTCCAGCCTTTCATTAATTCAACCACAGGGATTCCTGACTTCTGTCCATTGGTTGGTTGTTAAGTATCTGCTTCTGTCTTATTCAGCTGCTTGGTAGGCCTCATGGAGCACAGCCAGGCTAGGCTCCTGTCTGTAAGTAGACCATAGCATCACTGTCAGGTCTTACAGTCTCCCATTGAGATGGATCTCAATTTGGGCCAGTCAGTGGGCCTTCTTTCCCTCAGTGTTTTCTTAAATTTTGTCCCTGCAGTTCTTTTAGACCGAAACAATTCTGGGTCAGAGTTTTGAGTGTGGGATGGCAACCTCATTCTTCCATTTGATGCCCTGTCTTTCTACTGGAGGTAGACTCTTTTCCCCACTGTTGGGCATTTCATCTAAGGTCTCTTACCTCCCAAGTCTCTAGTCTATAGGGTCTCCCCCACCTCCTACCTCCTAAGGTTGCATTTTGGCCCTCAGGGCTTTA
Source organism: Arvicanthis niloticus (assembly GCF_011762505.2). Taxonomy (NCBI): domain Eukaryota; kingdom Metazoa; phylum Chordata; class Mammalia; order Rodentia; family Muridae; genus Arvicanthis; species Arvicanthis niloticus. Next base: position 67,377,164 of record NC_047671.1, on the reverse strand, counting down.
GTCCTCTTTTCTCCCCCAAATACCTGATCAAATTCCTCTTTTTTCTTTCCCAGTCTCCTCTCCCACACAAGTCTCTGTCTCTCTCTGCTCCCCATGATTTTTTTCTTCTCTCTCCCAAATGGGATTGAGGCATCCGCACTTGGTCGCTGCCACTTGTTAACTTTCTTGAGTTCTCTGGATTGTATCACGGTTATTCTGTATTACTTGGATAATATTCACTTATTAATGAATACATGCCATGCATATCCTTTTAGGTCTGAGTTACCTCAATCAGGGTGATATTTTCTAGCTCCATCCATTTGCCTGCAAAATTCATGATGTCCTTATTCTTTATGGGTAAATAAAATTTGATTGTGTAAATGAGCCAAATTTTCTGTATCCATTCTTAAGTCATGGAACATCTGGGTTATTTCCAGCTTCTGGCTATCACAAATAAGGCCACTATGAACATAGTGGAGCATGTGCCCCTGTAGCATGGTAGGGCATCTTTGGGTATATGCCCAAGAGTGGTATAGCTGCATCTGCTGGTAGATCTATTTCTAATTTTCTGAGGGAACTCTAGATTAGTTTCCAGAGTGATAGCACAAGTTCGTAATCTCACCAGCAATAGAAGTGTGTTCTTCTTTCTTTACATTCTAGCCAGCATGAACTGTCACCTGAGTTTTTGATCTTAGGCATTCTTATTCTTGTAAGGTAGTTCTGATTTGCATTTCTCTCATCACTAAAGACTTTGAACATTTCTATAAGTGCTTCTTGGCCATTAGATTTCTTTGTGGTGAATTCTCTATTGTTTACATTCCCTACCATTTTGTAGTGTTTTAGCACTGTAAGTATTGCCTTTTAAATAAATATATACACTGATATATAATAAGAAGATTCTCTATGTCTTTACTATCTTACATCATGCTGCATTCACTGTACATATTAGACTGAACATCAACAGACAGATTTGTGCATGCTGCTGCCACTACTGTACCCAAGACACAGGACATTCTCACCAGCCTCATATTTGTCAGATACCTTGTAGATTGCACCAATATCTTCATAAAAAGCTAAGACAAAACAGAAAAAAAATTTTAAAACTTATTTAAAGCAGTGGTTCTCAAACTTCTTAATGCTACAACTCTTTAATACAGTTCTTCATGTTGGGGTGACCCATAAATGTAAATTTTCTTTAATTGCTACTTCATAACTATTTTTTCTAATGTTATAAATTATAATGTAAATATCTGAAATGGAGGATATCTGTAAAAGGGTCATTTGTCTCCCAAAGGTTGGAACCCGTGGGTTAGGAACCCCTGCTTTTAAAGAACATAAAACCTTTAAATGTCAGCCATCACTTTTATATTGATTTATATAATTTGTTTTCTCATTTTTATTATGTGTTCTTTTCTGTACATTATGAAGCATATAGTTGACTTTTCTAATCTTAAAAAGTATGTTCTTTTGATGTTTTGTAGTGTTATTTATGTACTTCTCAAAGCTTTTGCAATGTGTGTCTTCAGGGTTGTTTGGCATTGGACAATCAGTATATTGTTCTCTTCTCAGCTTTGCCTATGAGTAAGGGCTGAGGTATTTGGGGCTTTCTTGTGTTCAGTTTGACATGCCCATTTGTGTCATGCTTGCTCAGCTCATGTTTGGAAGACATGTTGGTTGAAGTTATAAATGTAGCTTTTTCTATGCAGTGGTATATTACTGGAGATTTTTATTTATTATACTAAATTGCTATTGCAACACTAACCAGCACTGTATTGTTTTTGTTAACTGTATCAGTATAGTAATTACTGAAGATATAAGACTATATTCAATCTTTGCCTATATTCATATTGATGTTGTATTTTCTATCAGTCCTAACAATGGATCTTTCTATCAGTCCTAAGACTGGATCAGGTTCTCCTATATGTCAATAAATCATTCTGTGGTTGAGCTATAAGAAGGAGAAGACTCCTAGTCTATCTTACTTTTGCAGTGATATATGAAAATTATTATTATGAAATATTCTTTTCTTTTACACATTTTATCTAGCTGGAAAGATGAAAACTGAAGAGCTAAGAAGTGCAGTAGACTGCTGGAAGGACTAACAAGATAATAAAAATGTATAAGAAACTCACTTTTAAAAATAATTGAAATATCTTTAATTCCAACAATTGGTGCCTTTATTCACAGTTATGAACTCACAAATGTTAAATATGTGTGCATTACTGAATAGAATTATCCCCTTACTTCCAAGAGTAAGAATTGTGTCTTTATAAAGAAGTGAGAGTTAGATGCATCTTCTCTGACTGAAGCCAACAGTTCTCTGCTATATGTGTGTTGGGGCCTCATATCTGCTGGTGTGTGCTGCCTGGCTGATGGTACAGTGTTTGAAGGATCTCAGGTGTCCAGGTTAATTGATACTGCTTGTCCTAGAACAGGGTTATCCTCCTTCTCAGCTTCTTCCAGTTTTCCCCTAATTCAACAGGGATCAACAGATTCTATTCATTGGTTGGGTGTAAATATCTGCCTCTGACTCTTTCAGCTGCTTCTTGAGTCTTTCAGAGGACAGTCATGATAGGTTCATTTTTGTGAATGCTCCATAGCCTCAGTAATAGTGTCAGGCCTTGGAATGTCCCATTGAGCTGGATCCTACTTTGGTCCTGTTGTTGGACCTTCTTTTCCTCAGGTTCTTCTACTTTCCCATCCCTGCAGTTCTTTAGACAGGAACAGTTATGGGTCAGAGTTTTGACTGTGAGATGGCAACCCCATTCCTCACTTGATGCCCTGTCTTTCTGCTGAAGGTAGACTCTGGAAGTTCCCTCTCCCCACTGTAGGCCATTTCATATAAGGTCCCTCCCTTTGAGTCCTGAGAGTCTCTTAGCTCCAAGGTCTTTGGAACATTCTGGAGGGTCCCCTCAATCTCCTACCTCCTGAGGTTCCATGTTTCCATTCTTTCTGCTGGCCCACAGGGCTTCAGTCTTTTTTTCCCAACCCAATATCAGGTCATGTTTGCCTCTTCCCATCCAGTCCATTTTCCTTCCCAGGTCCCTCCCTCCCCCTTCACTCAGAGAAGATGCAACTAACTCTCAAGGGACTAGAGGTCCGAGAAAGTTTAGAAGTCTGGTGAGGTGGAGAGTAGGTGGTGAGAACATCCCTGTAGAGACAGGGGGGCTGGGAGGAGATGTGAAATGTGGAACAGAGGGAAATAAAATCTGGAATATATATATATATATTTACAGATCCATACTCTCTATTTGTACTCCTCCATCCAAATTTTAGTTTCTATTTAAGATCCATCAAGTAGTTTGGGCTTTACAGCTACTCTTCAGAGTAAAACCAGTCTCAGAGTACATTCTACTCATCATGGGTCACCGAATTTAAGAAAATTAACTCTGTCAGTAGCTATCACAGTTCCTGACTCCTTAGTTATGGTGGGATTTCCTGCCCAATAACCTACCTCCATGCTGTGGTTTTGTCTGGACTGAGCTGGCCCATGTACTAAATATGCTGTCATAATCATTAAGTATATTTGTGAAACTCTCATTATTTCTGAAAAATATTGTTTGCTTAGAGCTATACAACACCACTGTCTTTTACAATTTTTCTGCCCCTTGTTTATGGCAATCCTTGAGCAGGGAGTGTATAATAAATAGGTCTATTCCATTTAGGTCTGAGTATCAAACCATAGTCCCTTATCCTCTGTGTTAATTACTGTCTGTTGTAGGAAGTTTCTCTAATCGGGGAGGATGGATACACAGATACATGGCAGCAGCAAATAAGCCTTTCATATATCTGTTTTTGATATATGTCAATGATTATGATACTTTTATATAAACTTGAGAACTAGAAGTTTAAAGTCAATCCTAGAAAAACAGTGACTTAAAGAATAAAAATGACCACAATGCCCTTTCTTAATAAAATAAACAAACTAAAACCAAGTAAACCATTTGTTATTAGCATAAGTGTGTACATTTGTTTTAGATCATCATTTTGATGAGAAAAATAAGATATTGCCCTGGTTACCAGTCTTGTCTACAATTGAAATGCTTTTTGTTGTTTTGTTTCTACATGGTTAAAGACCTAGACCTTTACTGTAGACAGACTGAGTTTAATCTGCTTGGTAGAGCTTGTGTCATGCTCCTGAGACAAATCAAGGTTGTACATTGCTAACAAATTTAATTACAGATGTTGTTGCTCCTCCCTCATCTTTGTCTTTGGCATCTCATTTAATTGAGGCAAACATAAAAACTCTTGAATATTTTGATTGTAGCAATTAGAATGTAGTGGATTACTGTAAACAAAGAGAAGATAATAACCATGGGAACAGAACTTCTTTAGAGTTACTTAATTCTTTGTTTCTCCCCAGTGTTGAGCTACATAATTAATCAGTACAGACTTTGAAAGAGAGAGAAAACAGTGTAGAACATTCAGAGTTCCTGTGTCTCCCATCTTTCTCATTGCTCAGTTTTATCTATCAATAGACATGTTCTATTTTTACTTTATAAATATAAACCCCTTTTCTTTAGCCAAACATTGTGCTGTAAAATAGCATGTCTCTATCCTCATACTTTCTAGAAGATAAAATATTGATGTGAACTGTCTCCAGAGAGAATTTTTTAAATAACCCAAGTGACAGAGTATACCACAACCATCATCATTCCATGATTCAGTTACATATTAATACCAGTGATTAAATAGAATTTATTAAGTAGGTATATAATTTTTAACAATCTCTTCTGCAGTCCTCCTACATCAAAATGAGTATTTCACATAAGCATAAAACTTGTTCATATTGTTTCCTTTTAACTCAATCCTTACAAAATGCCTCTGATAAATATTAATTAAATGTGTCAAATATAAAAATGAGTGGTGTGTAAAACACAGTTTTGTAATACTAGTTTCAAGTCCAGAAATACAGATTAGGAAAATTTATATTTTTCTTTATTCCAATGGGAGACATTCATGATAATTATCAGAGGTACAAAACTCTTCACAATAAAAATGACACATGCAATAAACATAGACTTTGGGAACTAATGTGGTTAGTATGTATTTGTGACTTTAGGAATATAAAGATTTAGAGTTGTATAAGACACTGAGCCAAAGAACAATTGTTTCACTTGTACAAGGTACAAAGTTTTAGCTCCATTGGCAGTGAGTTGTATAAATAGAAGAGAAAATATGAAATGAACATTTTATCACCAAGTCAAAGAGGTCTTTGTCAACTCACCTACTGTAATATAAAATGAAGGGAAATATAAAATAAATTGAAAACATAATAAACATAAAATAAAAGAAAATGAAAGATCTAGAACAGAGACAATGAAATTGAACATTGTTTTCTTTTCTGTTAGAACTCATGTAACTATTCCATAATAATATATGACATGCTATTCCAGTGACTTGACAGCTAACTATAGCAGTTCTCTTAGTTGTGTGATTGTTGATAGTTACTAAAATTTGAAAGACTTCTTGTTCCAACTTTAAATATTAGAATGTGTCAAATGAGAAAACCTTTTATATATATATATATATATATATATATATATATATATATATATATATCTCCTTTTTTCAATTCTTTAAATGTATAATATGCTTAGAGGATTTTTAAAAATTGTAATATAATTTTATTACAGTATTTCTCTCTTCCCTTTCCTTCTTTTAAACTCTTCCAGATATATGTTCTTGCTCTTGTTCAAATTCATGGCCCTTTTATTTTCTTAATTTTTATTGCTTGCATATATGTTTCTGTATATATAAATGTAATTGTAAATATAACAAGTAATATTATTTCAAAAATTGTTCTTTGGTTTTAAGAATTTCATATATATACATACACACATATAAAATGTGTATGTAATATGTATATAATATGTATATATAAAGATAACAATATCTACCACCATTACCACTTGCAAATTCCACTCATCTCCTCAAAACACTCCCAAAATCATCTGTTGAAGAATCATCACTTTGTAGAAAATGGAGAGTATCACAAAAACAAACCCAAATGGAAGCAATGCAGAAACCAGTGGATCATGTAGAGCCCAGTCCCTCTCTATCTGCCTCTCAGCTCTCCCACCCTTAACCCCCACCACAAGTATCCTCCTACTCCATCTACCACCCAGTTCCCTACCTCCCTATATCTCTGGTCTATTTTATTTTTATATTTTGAGTGAGATTCAAGCATCTTTTCTTGAGCTCACCTGTTACTTAGATTTTTGGGTCTGTGGATTGTAACATGTATATCTTCTACTTTATGGTTATAATTCACTTATAAGTAAGTGTATACCCTGTGTGTCTTTTCTAGGTTGGCTTACCTTACTCAGGATGAAGGTAATGGGGAAAGGGTATGTGAGGGTGGAACTGGGAGGGAATGAATGAGGGAACTATGATTGAAATGTAAAGTGAATATAAATTCATTAAAATAAACAAAATATTTAAAACATATTATGTGTATTGTGATATATATATATATATATATGATATATATGAGTGAAGATTCTTTTCTCAAGGCACAGCTTGCTGGGAGGTCAGACCACCGTGTTCATAACCGGAATCTCTCCTTGTGCAGTTGGTTCCAGGTTCATAAAACTCTCATGGGCAATGTTTTTATACTTTGAGCCATTTCACTTGACCTGAAATATAATTTGCAATTCTTGAAGTCTGATTCCCTTTGCATTACAATTGATTAGTGAATAAAGTTTGATTGAATTTACTTGCAGAGAAATGTTATTATCACAAAAATCTTTTACCTTTCTTTTAAATATCAGAAATATAATAAAGTCATCACAATTGGTGACCTATTTCTTTTGTTTCAAGTACAGAAATAGCACAGAATTAGACATGAGTTTAGGAAGAAAGTTTACATATGCAATTACAATGAATCTGTTTAAATTGTCAGCACATTTTAACTCATTATTTAAAGTTATCACTTGTCAGAAATTCACTGCTTTAGAGCTTGGCTACAATACAATATTTTAAAGTATGATATCTAATCTTCTAAACATTATAATTTTATCACAGAATTTAAAAATATAAAATTCTTCACTGTATAATTGAAAGATTGGTGTGAACAATTGACTATTTCACATGATTAGTTCATATGTTATTATTTAGTAATTTGACTTTTTCTCCATTGTTTTATAGAGAAGGACATGGCAAAAAAAGAAACTTCTGAATTTATAGTGATATAACTAAGGTCATTCATATATCTGGCATATTAACTGGAACCATTTGTTTCAGAGGCAAATCTCTGTAAGTTCTTGTTTTTTACTAACACCAAAGATCACTGTCAAAGTAGTACTGTCATAGAAATTTTGAATGACTAGATTATTAATTAAGGTCTCATTTCCCCTAGTCATATAAGGTTTGATATAAAAAATGTAATGTTAATAAAGTTCAAAAATTTATAAATTATTAATATTCCAATGTATTTAATGATTCTTTTGATTTATATATTTCAATATTGAAGAATTTCATTTTCATAGAATAATATTAGGGTAGAAATAATTACAATTATAAAATTAATAAGTACTATGAATAGATTGTTTTTTAACATGAAAAATAATTGTTCATTGTATTTATTTATAACTCCCTCAATTTCCTGTAAATTTGTGATAGAAACTATTAGGTGGTATTGCATTAGCAAGTAAATATATATCATAAACCAATGTCTGCTTTATCAAAGTATAATTAATTTTAGAAAATGGTAATAAGAACTTTACAAACAATATTTGCTTTTATTTGGAGGTATTTTTAATATGTTAAGTTTTCAAGAATAATTCTTAAAACTTTAATGCATCAATAAATTGGTTCTATCAGTCCTCTCTATTTAAAACTAGATTTTCAGATTTATTATGTCTGTTACAATATATATAATGAGAAAATAGTGTAATAAAATGAGTTAAAATATATCAATATATACAATGTGTATAATGAGGAAATCATGTATTAAAATGAATTAAAATATATCAATATATACATAATTATCTGAGACATTTAACACAATCATTTACAAACCTATATCAATATTTTATCTTATCTTAAAATTGAAGCATAAACTCATAATAATCTATATATAGTTGCAATGTTGCAATAAAGAAAACAGTTAATTAGCTAGGCTGTCCTTTTTGAAGCTTCTTTTACTTAATGTTAACAAAAGTGAAAGCCTTTGTGTTACACATACAGAAAACAAGAAATACCATACTGACTGTCAAAAATATTATTATGCAGTAGTTGATCTTCTATTTTAGATATATGCTTATGATCAGAGAAATGTTAGTAGAAATTAATAATGTAAGAGTAAGCAATTGCAATGTCAGGTTGCAATTATTGCTCAGTAGACCATGGGTTAGCAGTAAGACACAACCTGTACATTTTAGAAGTTAATAGAGTACTCAGGCAATTTCAGAATTTGATAATTGGGATTCAGTAAAAACAACTTGCCATTTGGAAAGTGATAGATGCAACAGCATGGGTTTATGTTTTAATTACTTCAATATCTCACTGACAATAAAAATCATTCTACTGTCAATGGATAGTAACAGGGGTATATGATTCACTAGTACTAATTTTTCTATAAGTGAGGGAGGCAATAGTTGGACAGATTTATTTAGCAGAAATGCATATTCAGTAGTTGTCACTGAAGAAAAAAGTGTTTCTGCTTAACTGCTTTACACTTTGTCCAAAAGCCTATTGAGGTCTTTCCAAATTTAATCTAAATATTTTTATCATGATATCTGTGTATTTGAGATTTATTCTTTTAAACTATCAAGATTGAAGAGGTGAAGAAATTGTTCAGTTCTTGAAGAGCACCCAGGTTCAATTCTCATCATACACATGTTGATTTGGAGCCCTCTGTAAACCTAGTCCCAGAGGATCTAACATCTCCCATGGCACAAAGGAGAACTAGACAATAGGATGGTGTACATAAATATATGCCTGTAAAACCTACATAGACATATATTCTTGTAATACAAGACTGAAATGGGTTAGTGTTTAGAGAATTCTATGCTCACGTGTGATATAACCACTGCCACTTTTTAGTCAGAACACCTGTGAATATCTGCTGAAGGGCATTATAAGATTGAACTCGCTAAAACAAAAAGGCAAGATCTGTAAGCTGTCTGCTCATGAAGTCATTAATATATCAATTATTGGTTACTGTTATGTATTATTTTTTAGTTTACATGCCTATTACAAGTTATTATTTTAGATTAAAACTATTTATACGAAGAGAACACCATAAATATTCTACTGGACTCATCAATATTTTTCATATTTTTTTCTAAATATATCCCTTCTTCCTTATCCATCTAACTTGGCATCCATTTTTATTACTATTTTAAATCCTTCAAGACCATCATGTTGTTTCCACATGATCTTGGATATGTGGGCTTAGAATGCATCATCTTCAACTTACTAAGCATTAATTACTTAGTAATTAAGTTATTATTAAGCAATCACTTTCATAAAGTTATTTTTTCCTCTCCCAGATTGCTAATCACTCTGCAGCTGTGAGTCAGATTGTGTTCATGGTTTCCATTTTTAAGCTTGGATTTGGTCTGTGTTTAGTTTGCATAGGTTTTGTGCATCCACCATCATTATTGGTTCAATAATCTATAGCTAGAGAGTTCATAGGCTCTAGGAAAAAATGTTACTGTACCACTCTAAAATAAATATTGTATTAGATTTATTCTGATTATTGTTTGATATATCCTATCTTAGTTAGGGTTTCTATTGTTGTAAAGAGATGCCATGAACATGGAAATTGTTATAAAGGGTTATACTTAATTAAAGCTGTCCTACAGCTTCATAGGTTTAGTCTATTATTATTATGTTGGGAAACATGGTGACAGAGGGGCAGACATGATTTTGTAATTGAACTGAAAATTCTACATCTAGATCATCAGGCAGCAGGAAGAGAGCCTGATATTTTGCTTCTGAAACCTCAAAGCCCACCTTCAGGGACACATTTGCTTCATTAAGGCCACATGTACTTCAAGAAAGACACACTTAATAATATTGCTGCTTCCTAATGACCAAATTTTCACATATATGATACTGTAGGAGCCAATCTTATCCAAACACCAGGTACCCATAGATCAATTTAACTCTCAATATTAATCTGAGAACCTTCTGTTTGTTGCACTTAGTGATTTAAATAGCAACTCCTAGTGTCCCACATGAATAGGAATAGAATATAAGACTGCTAAGACGGGACATGGAACAACTATAAGACACTCATGCTTCTGTAGGTTTTGAGATTATTGTAAAAGAGGAGTAGAAGTGTCTAAGGGCCAGTAGTCATGTGATATTACAAGGAAACAGTGTCTTCTGTATACATCTTGGGATCTATACATATGATCCCACAGTATAAGACTAATTTTCACTAAGTATCTCAACTATAAGTATCCCCTAAATATGGAAGCAATACCAAATGTGCTACTAGTTCATCAATCTAGAGTTGGGAACACTGCTCACTTGCTCTGTTTTGGTGCCCTGTCTATATAGGACAGATACTTCTCCTCATCTTTCTAGGAAAAGGCAATATGACAGGGAACACATATTATTTAACAGTTTGTTGAAAAAATTAGTGATAACCATAGAGGGTTGGTAAATTTCTTTCCACATAGCACTTAACAAAGGCTCTATTTACAACTTTGGTGTACAGAAATATTACCAAGTGCCTCCTACAAAGAATCTCTGAGCACAGATTGACAGGTTGCATTGAGTGTTAAGTATTTATCTTTGTTTCGTAAGTATTAAATCATAAGCCCTTATTGAGTATGACAGGTTGTGATTTTAAAACGCATCACTTCTGTTCTTTTCTTTTTGAAAAGGTGTCCTTTTCAAAAACAGTCATTATGATTTCTGTATTTCATGTACATTTTTATTTTCATTAGCTATACATTCTTATTTGATAACATTATGAACATAGCTGGCCAACTGTCAGTTAGTTTCCAGTCTCAAGTAGGAATTGCCTCTATGCCACATAACTTTCTACATAAGTCACATTGAATGTATCTGAACCCAATTATGAACCAGAAACAGTGTTTGCCATGTCTCTTCTTCATGATGGATACATTTCTCATTTCTCCTGCCTGTCTCTTCCTGCCTACGTTCATGTTGAATTCATCCCCTTGATGTTTGATCTGTTTCCTTTCTTTCTACTCATTTTTCTAACACTTGGTAATTATTTTCTCTTCAGTCCTCCAGTATTACACCCCAAGTTTATTTAGCTTAGTTACATTCTGATTATTGTTAACCCATTATTTATATTTGTCTTGGTATTTAATCCACCTAGATAGTTTATCAGATCATAAACATTTTAGGAAGAGAGGAATTTATCTTGTAACCTTTTTCAGAATTGAGACAGTGTGCAGACTTTACTCATGGCCACACTTCATTCCTTTTAGAATGACAGAATACATTTCTGATTTTGTGATGTTTTTGTTTGACTCTCATGGTTTATTTAATTTTGAAATATTTTAGTATTTGATAAAAATTTACAAGATAAGATATGTTTATAGTGTCCCATCCAGCAGGACATTAAACAGGGGTCTGAAGAGATCACCTGAAATAGAAAATGGGGGACACAAGAGAATGCAAATAATGACAGCTTGTCTATAGGCTGATCAAAGAATAATTTTTAGTTTTTCACACAGGGGTTATATATACAAAAAGACAAGATGTAGGAAAGGAGATGATGCAAGAGTTTAGGTGTTCAGGAGGAGTACAGATGTCTTCTAGAACAGGGTATTGGCTGGGTGAAGGTTCAGGAGACAGGTCACTATGACTCCACCTATGATTCACTTGTCCTTATCTAAGTTGGTACTATCCACCAAGGTTACTCAAGGTCTATGACTATCCACAAGACCTATGACTACGTGTTCTTATCCAGGCTGGTAAATTTCCACCAAAGCTGTCTGTTTATAGCTATCTGTTTCAGTGTTTTCCACAGAGACTTGAGACTTTGCGCTAGCAGGCTGACTTAGGCCTATTGCTGATTTTAGGCCTTCAGTGTAGAAGCAAGGCTGCCCTGACAAAATAGTGGTAAAATGCCTTGCTATGGGTAATCTGTAGTCTTTCTGATTGCAATTAAGGCCAAGGAAAAGAGAGGGAAATTATCCTTTTACTGTAATACTATACAAGTCTTCTTAGAGAATAATGTACAACTATAAGTTTACTTAACCTGATATGCTAGCTAACTGCATTCTAAACATTTATCTGTATACCTTTAGATTAGTCTAATTCATGGTAATATATATATATATATATATATATATATATATATATATATATATAGTTACAACTGACCCTCAAGGCTCAAATCATGTTGGTAAAAAAAAGAGAAGAATATTTTAAGACCCAGACAGTTGTGAAATGGTGTCTTAAGTACACAAAATAATTAGAACTCATAAATTCTTAATAAGTTTCATTACCTACACAAGATCTGCACAAGAAAATGCTAGCCATTGACGCAGCTCATATAATGGAAGACTTACAAGGCTCCAGTTCTAGATGTGTAGTTTCAGACAGCTAGCTGTGAGAACCTTATCTTTTCTGAAGATGGAACCTGTGGTAGTGGACCAGTGCTACAGTGGATAGCCCCACATCCATATTCATATGTATATATTAGTGATGTAGAGTTGGAAAGGGCCTATGGTATAAAATAAACAGAGAAAAATTGGAGTAGAGACTGAGCATAGATTTAATAAAATAAAATGCATTTGTGGAAATAGAAAAAATATTAAATAGTAATTATAAATATATTGCAGAAATCTTTTGTCTTTTATTATTCTGTTTAAACTGTATCAATATAGGAGATTGAAGTTTTATGTCAAGATATATAACTACATTCAGATTAGGAAAAGTGCTTCTGAGATAGGCATAATAGAATAAAATAAATTGTTAAAATAAAATTTTTTCACAAATGAGAATTTATAATGAAAAGGTTAAAATAAATACTGATAATTAGATATGATTTCATGTCTGGGCATTAGTATTTGTTTGTATATTCCTGAAATATTTGCTTTCCAGGTGAATAATAACTTCAGCAAGTACTTTTTGCCAATACTGCATTGAAACACAAGTGGTAGAGAATTTTACATTTTATATATTAAATATAACAAGAGTTTATAAGGTATATAAGATCAATTAGGAATAAATTTAGGTGAAATGAATATAGTAAAAATTATTGATTGCTGACTATATTACAAAGATATATTTTCTCCTTTTTGGCAAAAGTACAATTACAATGAACCTGTGAATATTCATCACTATGTAATCATTAATTTATTTGCTTTTAATGTTAAATTCTTTAAAAGAAAATAAATATTTCTATACACTTGTCAAAAACATATTTTATGTATTTATTTAAATGACTATAAGTATAGGTATATTAAAATGGTGATTAAAGATATTTGCTATAGCATACTTTACAGTATTAATAAATATAAATTTTGAATGTCATAAAATTTTACTTGGCATTTTAGCATAGCATGAATATAAGATAGAATATCCCTTGACTCTATTAAAGAATATTATCAAATGTAGAAATATTTATGTGTTAAATGTTCAAAATCATATAATAGAATTATTTTATTAAAATAACATTAAAATTATAAATATATTAATTTTTAGCAATTGCAGAGACATAAAAATTATTGATAAAGACATACAGAAAGTTAATACCCTATTATGTTCTGTCTCATAATCTTCTATGTTAACCAACATTAAAACAATAGCATATAATGCCTATTAACAGTAACAGTGTATGGTAGTTTGAGTAAGAAGCAATCTTTGAGTAGAGGAACATTACAGATTTTTTTGAGTTAATTTTATATGCAGCCACTTTGCTAAAGTTGTTTATCAGCTCTAGGAGTTCTCTAGTGGAATTTTTGGGGTTGCTTATGTATGCTTTCATATCATCTGCAAGTAGTAATATCTTGACTTCTTCCTTTCCAATTTGTAACCCTTTGACCTCCTTTTCTTGTTTAATTACTCTGGCTAGGACATTGAGCACTATATTCAATAAATAAGGAGATAGTGGGCAGCTTTGTTCTGTCCCTGATCTTAACAGGATTGATTCATGTTTCTCTCCACTTAGTTTGATGTTGGCTAGTGGTTTGCTGTATATTGCTTTTATTATGCTTAGGTATGTGCTTTGAATTTCTGATCTTTCCAAGACATTTAACATGAAGTGGCATTGCATTTTGCCAAAGGCTTTGTAGTATCTAATGAGATGGTAATGATTTTTTTTCATGTGAGAGTGTTTATACTAGTGTATTACATTGATGAATTTCTGTGCAATGAACTATCCCAGCAACACTGGGATGAAGCCTACTTTATGATGTTGAATGATCATTTTGATGTTTTTGGATTTGGTTTATGAGAATGTTATTGAGTATTTTTGAATCGATATTCATAAAGAAAATTGATCTGAAGTTCTCTTTGTTGGGTCTTTTTGTGGTTTAGATATCAGCATAACTGTGGTTTCATAGAACAAATTATGTAGTATTCCTTCTGTTTCTATTTTGTGAAATAGTTTGAGAAGTATTGGCATTATATCTTCTTTGAAGGTGTAGTAGAATTCTGCACTAAAACCATCTGGCCCTGGGCTTTTGGTGGTTGGGAGGATTTTTGCCTCTATTTCTTTTGGGGTTATGGGACTGTTTAGATGGTTTATCAGATCCTGATTTAATGTTGGTACCCAGTATCTGTCTAGAAAATTATCCGTTTCATCTAAATTTTTAAGTTTTGTTGAGTACAAGCTTTTGTAGTAGAATATGATATATATATATATATATATATATATATATATATATATATATTGTATTTCCTCCATTTCTTTTGTTCTGTCTCCCTTTTATTTCTGATTTTGTTAATTTGTATAATATCTGTGTGCTCTCTAGTTAGTTTGGCTGAGGGTTTATTTTTTTTTTCTTTTCTTTTTTTGGAATAAAATACTCTTTCTTTTTTTAGTTTTTTTTCTCTTTTGCATGCTATTTTCTTTGTTTCTTTATTTTAACTGGATATTCTCTTTATTTACATTTCAAATATTATCCTTTTTCCTGCACCACCCCAAACTCTCTTTTCCATACCCCCTCGTCTGTTTCTATATGGGTATTTGCCTACCCACCCACCCACATCACCACCCTCACATTTCCCAACACTGGGGCAGTGAGCCTTCACAGGACCAAGGGCCTCACCTCCCATTGATGCCCAACAAGGCCATCCTCTGCTACATATATGGCTGCTACATATGTGTCTCTCCATGTGTACTCCTTGGTTGGTGGTTTGTGGTTTAGAACCAGCTCTTTGTTTTGTTGATTCTTTGTATAGTTCTCTTGGTTTCTACTTGGTTGATTTCAGACCAGAGTTTGTTTTTGTTCTAGACCTTTAAGATTAGTAGTCATTTTCTGTTCAAAGAATTAATGGACTGAGAAAGAAATCAGGGAAAAGAACCCCTTTATAATAGACAAAAATTATATAAAATATCTTGGTGTTATTCCAGCCAAGAAAGTGAAAGATCTGTATGACAAAAACTTCAAGTCTTTGAAGAAAAAGCTTGAAGAAGACCTGAGAAGATGGTAAGATCTTTCATGTTCATAGATCAGCAAGATTAACTGATCTATGTAAAAATTATCATAGTAAAAATTGTCATTTTACCAAAAGTAATCTACAGATTCAATGCAATCCCCAACAAAATTCCAAGTCAATTCTTCACAGAGATAGAAAGAGCCATTCTCAAATTTATCTGGAATAACAAAAAACCCAGGATACCAAAAGCTATTCTCAACAATAAAACAACTTCTGGGGCAATCACCATATCTAACCTCAAGCTATATTACTGAGCAATGGTAATAAAAACTACATCGTATTGTTACAGATACAGGCAGATAGAGCAATGGAATAGAATTGAAGACCCAGAAATAAATCCACATACCTATGGTCACTTGATTATTGACAAAACTATCCAGTGGAAAAAAAAGAAAGCATTTTCAACAAATGGTACTTTGTTCAACTGGTGGTCACCACGGAGAAGAATGTGAATTGATCCATTCTTATCTCTTTGTATAAAGCTCAAGTCTAAGTGGGAAAACGGACCTCCACATAACACCAGATACACTAAATTTAATAAAGGAGAAGGTGGGAAAGAGCCTTGAATTTATATGGCACGGGTGGGGTGGGTAATTTCTTGAACAGAAGAACACCAATGGCTCAGGCTTTAAGATCTACAACTGACATATAGGACCCCAGAAAATTAAAAGAACATCAACCAAAGAGTATACATGGAGGGATCTATGGCTCCAGCTACATATGTAGAAGTGGATTGCCTTAACTAGCATCAGTGGGAATGAAGGCCCTTTATCCTGTAAAAGATTGAGGATGCTAGATTGGTGAGGTGGGAGTGGGCAAGAGAGGAGAGGAGCACCCTCATAGAGGCAAAGGGAAGGGGGAATGGAATGGGAGTTTGTGTGTGTGTGTGTGTGGGGAAATCAGGAATAGTGACAACATTTGAAATGTAAGGCAAACGACACCATCAATAGGACAAAACGCAACCTACAGATCTTTTTCCTGTTGTGAAAAGATCTTTATCAATCCTACATCCAATAGAGGGCTGATATACAAAATATGCAAAAAACTCAAGAAGTTAGCCTCCAGAGAACCAAATAACCCTATTAAAATGGGGTACAGATCTAAACAAAGAATTCTCAACTGAGAAATCTCAAATGGCCAAGAAACACCTAAAGAAATGGTCAATATCCTTAGTCATCAAAGTGACCCTGATATTCCACCTCACATCAATCAGCATGGCTGGAATCAAAAACTCAGGTGACAGCACATGCTGGTGAGAATGCTGAGAATGAGGAACCCTTCTTCATTGCTGGTGGAATTGTAAGCTGGTCAAATCACTTTGGAAAACAATCTGGCTGAATAGAAATATGTAAAAATGGGCGATGGGAAACTGGGGTCGTTGGGAGCTAGAAAGCCCCAGACACCTGGGAACTAAGAGGCTTCCAGGACCCAAAGGAGATGATATTAGATGAAATACCCAACAAAACAGAGATAGAACCTGTAGAGACCACTTCAAGTAGAGAGGCACTACCCCCCATTGAGGAATGATTCCAAATACCCATCTCAAAATCTATTCCGGGCCCCTTTGAGTCCCCTTTGCCCGCGAAAGAGACACGTGAGGCAGTGTTCGGGTGGTTACTACAACGAGGCTTTATTCTTGTATCAGCAGAAGTGGAAAGACCCCAAGCCCAGGAAAGGCACTCCAATATGTACAATAGAGTGGCATGTTCACTTCTGATTGGCTGTTCACTCATTACCCATATTATGCCCTTGGATGGGCAGTGACTTTGGCGCGCTTTTGCCTTTTGCACCTGCGCAGTTAGTTGTTTACTTGTGAGAGCACAGGATGCCAGTGCCATCTTTTAATGGCGGATGTTATCACCGCTAACCGTGGCTCCCTACAAAAATCTTTAACCCAGAATTGTTCCTATGTGAAAAAAAAATTCAGAGACAAAAATGGAGCAGAGACTAAAGAAAAGACCATTTAGAGACTGCCCCAACAACAGATCCATTTCAACTCCAGACACCAAGCTGTGACACTATCACTGATGCCAAGAAGTGCTTGCTGACAGGAGCCTCATATGGCTGTCCCTTGAGAGGCTCTACCAGCTCCTGAACAATACATACACAGATACAGCAAACCATGTGATTGAGCCTAGGAACCCAATGGAAGAGCTATGGGAAGAACTGAAGAAGCTGAAAAGGATTGTAACCCATAGGAAGAACAGTATCAACTAACAGGACCACCCATAGCTCTTAAGAACTAACCCATCAACCAAAGAGTATACATGGAGGGATCTAGAGTTCCAGTCACATATGTAGAAGTGGATTCCCTTAACTATCATCAGTGGGAGTGGAGGCCCTTCATCTTATAAAGGCTCGAAGATGCAAGATTGGCCAGGTGGGAGTGGGCAAGAGGGGAGAGAAGCATCCTCATAGAAGCAAAGTGGAGGGATATGGGATGGGTTTTTTTGGGGGGGTGGGAATGGGGAGAAAATTTGAAATGTAAATAAATAAAATAGCCAATAAAAAAAGAAAGCCATTTGTTGTCAGAGGACAGGGTTCTTACAAAGGTTCACAATGAGCATTAAAGTGTAAAATGACAAAGTTTGATAAATTTTGATGTGCCATGGTATATACTTTGATAATGTAAAATTAAATAAGGGAGAGATATAAAAAAGCATCAAATATTCAGAATATAAATTTATTCATGATAAAAGAAAAGATAAGAAACATTCCTTATATCTTATGTGTTTGAACATATGCTTTCCAGTTCATGCTGCTTTTTTGAGAATGTTACAAAACACAATGTCTATTAAGAATTGGTAAAACAAGAAGTAAAAGCTTGAATTGAACTTTCACTAGTAGTAAAGTTTAATCAAGATGCTGAAGGAAAATTTACAACTAACTTCTACATCAGCATAATTGCTAACAAGAACTCAGACATCTGTCCTTGTATTGACAAACAAGTGTCATGCTAACAACTTATCAAGGAAACTTCCCTTAAAAATAGATGAAAACTACTTCAAAAACCTTAAGTACCTTGTAAAATAGGAAGTGGGAGGATTGATTGTAAGAGACAGAAGATCAGGATGTTGCAATGAGGTTGTTTCCTTATATTATCAAAAACAACAAACATGAAGTCTCATCAACATGACTGTTCTTATGTGAACTGTCAAAGTCGATGGGGAAAGTCCATGAGATTTCAACCCTTCATAAAGAACTGCAGGCAACTAAGGAATGCTGAACTTGGAAGGAAGGAAGCACACCAATTTATTATCAAAACTCAAACTATCATCCCTGAAAACATACACACATATAACATCATACAGAGTAAGTAGGTTAATTTTAAAATACAAGTGCATACACATATAGATTAATGTATGTTATATCAATTAATGAAAGGAGAGGCCAGAAATTTGACACACAAAAGAGGAAGATATGAAAGGTTAAGAGGGAGGGAAGAAAGGGGTGAAGGTTATAATTATCTTATCAGAAATAAAAAAACAAATTAAAAAAGAATTGCTAAAACAAAAACATGATTCTAATAAAATATTCAGGTAAGATCGATGGAGATTCTTATTTTCAGTCATTCATATACATAAAGAAATAATGTGATTTATTTAGATAGAATCATCTTTTAAGACAGATATTATCCTATATAGAAATTTACAGCCATATCTTTCTTTTCATGTGCCTGTTCTTGGAAGATGTCATAAGAATAGAGTGTACCCTTTAGAACAACTTATACTACATTTTAGAGTAGTGGGTCTCAACCTTTGCAGGACTTAAAACCAAGTCAGGAGTCTTGCAGACTCCTCAGTGAGCTCAGAGTCACCTAAGCCTTAGGTGTGTGCCCACCACAGTGCTGTAATTCTTTAATATAGTTCCTCATATTGTAAACCCCAACCATAAACTTATTTTTATTACTACTTCAGAGTTGCAATTTTGGTATTTATGAATCATAATGTAAGTATTTTGGGAGATAGGCTGTTTACAAAAGGGTTGGAACACTCAGGTTGAGGACAGATATTCTGAAGGGAACATTGGCTAAATATGGGAAGGAAAATGGCAGAGGTTGGAAGAAGAGTTTTAAGTAATGACTGAAAAGAATAAAAATACCATAGTACAATATATATGTATGTATATGTGTATAATATATGTATGTACTCAGATAGATAGATAGATAGATAGATAAATAGATAGATAGATAGATAGATAGATAGATAGATAGATAGATAGGGACACTAACATTGAGACAAATAGATACACAAAGAGAAAAGGAAAAAGCACAGACGAGAAAGAAAAAGTAGCTAAAATGGTTTCTGTTTTATACTGTGGTTTAAATATCTAGCTCTTAGTAAATACAACCTCAAGTAGTTAGAGAAAGAAACAAGCACTGAAATACATTATATATGTTGTGATATTTCTAGCTCCAATTAAGCTAATCTTCATATTCCCTTTGGGTAGAAAATTAGAACTTTCAATATTTGAGGCACTAAAATGTGGAGTATGAAGGGAAATTTATAAAGAGGTAGTCTGATATGTTAGACAGAACACAGACATGCAATGATGGAGAAAGTAAAAAAAACACAGTCAGTCATAATTTTTATTTTATTTTCTGTTCATGAGACTATCATAGCATTAAAATTCATATATATATATATATAGTCCAAGTTGTTTCTATGGTTACCTGATAATTAGAACCACATTCTTAACTAATTCATTGAGCTGGAAATAAAATATAATAAACTTAATTAGAAGGAACTCAAGCTGTTTGTTTCATTTTGAAATAATTTTAATTCTATAAAACCTTGTCTTGCACACATGAACTCACATCACCTGTAAATGCATGCGGAAGCCTGTTTACATTAATTTGTTAACATTTTGTCCTGTTAACAAAAGTCCCAGGAGAAAAGGAGACATACAGTTATGAATTAACACCTCCTGTTCAGGTAACTTTGTAACTTGCTTTCTCCAGTGGATGATCCCATACCCATACATATAAAAGCAGCACTAGGTGGGAATTAAAAAGAGAGCACACATGAAGTTTGGAGGGAAAAGTACATGTATGAACAAGGAATTGGTGGGGTGGGAAATGAAGTAAATCTTATGAACATATTATATGCAAATATAAACTCTCAAACAATATTTTAAATTAATAATGCTATTTCCAATGTTACCACATCTTTTAACACATATTCCTCTGGTAATATTAGTGATAATCAAAAGTAAATTTCACATGAGTCTCAGTTACTTTCTATCAATGTCATGAGTCTCAGTTACCTTCTTTCAATGAGAAAACAGTCCAAACAAGCCAATTTATAAAAGGCAGTTTTTAATTGAATTTATAGTTTCAATAATTCATAGTCCATGAGTGTGAAGCAAAAGCATGGAAAAAGACACCTGTCCTGAGTAAGAAGCTAGGAAGAGGCCCTAATTGTGATGAAATGATGATGAACTCTCCATCCAACAGTGCCACTCAGAGCTTTTTGAAATTTATGAAAAAACTAAGAATAGTGCTGAACATAAAGGAGATGAAGGATCCCTATTTATGGTGCCATATACAAATTATTACAGGATGACAAATTTCGGGGGAGGCATATGATATCAATGAAAACAAATTTTAAAAATGAAGCCAAATATGGTAAATTTTACTTATCATTTTTGAGCATTAATCTCTTAGGTTTAAAAAGTATATCAAGTTCATAAAGCTATTATAAAGAATGAGAAAAATATGTTGGCACAAATTCAATGATAGTACTATAACTCAAATTTTACATTTTTCTAAGAATCTTTAATATATTACTTTTCCTTATCTGCTTATACATTCAATATATTATACTAATTTGAAGTCATGAATATTTAATTCTGATTAGTTCAGTTCTGATTAGTCAGTAGAAACTCTAGTTTTCTCCTTGTTATTTACTAATTAATGATATCCTAATAGCTAAATGTACAAAAATAGGATATACTTAATATGCAGATATTTTTATGATAATCTTATCTTTCTATGTGCTTTGTTTTTTTTAAATTATAAAATGTTTTATTTTTCTTTAATAGAAAAATGCAATTAGTTCTGGATATATTGTGAAAGATATATTGAAATTATTTTCTCTTTGTACATGTATCTTATATGTATGGGAATGTTATGTACCCTTTCTTAGGATACACCTAATTCTTTCTTTTTAATCTTATCAAATAATAATTGTTTCTATCCATTGAAATAACTATATGATTATACTTGGTATATAAAAATTATACAATGCACTGAATGCCTTAAAATGTTTAGTCTTATAATTTTTGCCCTAGGAATAAAATCCATTTGTCTATTATTTGTCATCCAGTTTATACTTTGTTCAGTTAATTTGCTGATATTTTAAAAACTGGAAGATATGTCTAAGTGAATGCATTTTTTGAAGAGTCTTTTCAGATTTTTTTCTCAAATTTTTTTTTGCAGGTAAAATTTTCAACTTGCTAAATTACATTCTTGTGATAAGAGTGGGAGAGGCTTTCTCAATTAAAAAAAACAAATACATTCATTGAAGGCTAGATTCTCTGTGTCATAATAACTTTGGCTTTGAAAAGAACTTCATTAGGAATGTAATAGCATATTTTCTATGCATCATGCACATCTTGAGTGCATTTTTCTACTGTATGTATTTGCTCTCCGTTACCACAAAGAAAAGGAATCAAATAATTAAATTTCAACATTTTTGCTTGTTATCATTTTTAAAGTACTGATTTTAATAAATATTCCAATGTAAATGATGAAAAGTTGTGTGCATGTATCTTCAGGTCTGATCAATTTGTACTATATAAAGCAACTTGAAGTTTCATCCTTAAGAGAAACTATATATTTCTTTCTCAGCAGCCATTAGCTGACTGTAATTCTTTGTCAAGTATTGGCAAGTGAGGTTAACTTTGAAAAATTATATATTTTTAATC